>NC_059472.1:6634419-6909419 GCF_018139145.2 Gymnogyps californianus | reverse complement strand
GTTCAGGTCTATATTTAAGAGACCTTAGATTATAATTGCTTTAAAAGCTTCCTCTTTCCCTAATTCAAAGGAAGCAGGGGGAATAGTACTACCTCACTGTAGAGGGCAGCTTTCGCTTGATTATTCTTTTTGTCACATTTAAGATGGTTAAAACATTTTAATATGTTATTCATCCTATGGGCGAACTGATCACTGTCTTTTGTATTACACAGTAATCACCTCTGGAGGTTGTCACGGAATCAAATGGGTCAAGTTTTCAAAAAGTATTCACTAATTTTCATTGTTCCTGCACTTTGGTATTCAGTATGAACCTATTTTAAAAGCTTTATTGTTTGGAGCGGCAACTAACTACAGCTCCTGCTAGAGTCAGTGAGAATGGTGGTAATCCACATATTATTGGGTGGTCTTAAAAATATTAACCATATGGGCCAGATAATTAGCCAGCGTAAATAATTTCAAAGGAGCTGTTTCAATTTAGACCAGTTGAGGGTCTAATGCATGGAGTATTTTCACCTAAGTAAAGTCCTTAAGCAACTTTTGCCCTTTTGAATAAGTTCCTTCTCCTTATGCCTTCAAGGCTGTAATGTTTTTTTAAAAAAAGATAACACATTAATAGCAGCAAAACTACCGTATGAAATCACAGTGGTTTTTCTTGACATTGTTATTACAGTAAAATTGCTTATAACATAAGGCCATGTTTATAGAGTTAGAGGTGCTTAATATTATTTCCACAAGCAATTCATAAGGTTCAGAGAGAGCCTCATGGGAGCTAGTTATTTTTATTGTTTGGTGCATGTAGTACCATTTCCTTTTCTAGTATTTTAGACTTCTCACTGTAACCCAGAAGTGGTGTTCAACATTATTAAAAAAAAAAAAGCAGAGACTATATTTACCTTGTTTGAGCTCTGAATGCAAGTCCCCCTGCATGCTACTACAGAGGAAACTATGTGTACTGGAGTCCTGGTACTTTGATAGAGGGGAATTATGATGCCCATTTTCTCCATCGCTAGTGGTCATTAATATTTTATGAAGGCGTACTGGTTTTGGCACAGAAAAGCAACATTTTGGTATTTGGTAAGGACAGTTTCTAATTAAGGTTTGGATTCAACAAGGCACTTAAGTTCTAATGGGACTTAGACACATGCCTGACTGGAAACCTTCCCTGCCCTGTCCCAAATTTTCCGTCTAACCACTAAACCACAGAGTCAGGTTCTTTCTTATTCACTCTTCTTCTGACCCCACAAGCTTTTCTCACAGCAGCCTATCTCCCAAGGCAGGCTCGGAGACTATTGCTATTCAGTGTATGTTGCCAAGTTATGTTATACACAATCTACACTACAGGCACCTAGCACAGTTAGAAATAACATAGAAAATAAGAGGTACTGGACTAAGCGGTAAGACCAAATTGTTCACTGAAGGCAGGTCTTCTACTTATTGGGAAAATAGATCAGCATCTAGGTTGCAGGCTCAGCCTTGCAGACAGTGTAAATATACATATGGGCCTTTTGCTGACAATGCTTAAATCAGAGAATGTATTTTGAGTTACAGAACATATGGAGCTATCAATTGAAATCAAGCATTTAAAATGATAGCACTGATCAGATTATTCCAACACAGTTAGAATAAATAAGATGTGGGAACTTATTAAAAAAAACCCCTGGGATGTCTGTAAATAAGCTGTCCTGTCTAGCTGTGTAGCTTTCCCTGGTGAGAATAATGCTGAGCATACATTTTTAGTGCTCAGCCTGGAAGATGAATAATGTTTTAGGTTGGTTTTAGGTAACCTAAGTTGCAAGTGTGAAATATGGTATATTGCAATTCTATAGAAAGAGAATCAAATTTCATTGTCTTTGGATGCTGGAAGATTGCGCTGCCCTGTTTACTCTTCAGGGTGCTTTATGTTAGCATTTTTCCATGTGCTATCCTGCAAGTAAAAACCAAAAGATATTGAAGTGAGTCCTGTTAATGTGGTAAGGCTTACTTACCTAGGTCCAGGGAAACAGGGAAGACAGAGTTTGAAAGAAGTCAAGACAGACTATGACATAAAGCCGAACAATAGTACTGCTGCTTGCCAATGTGTTTTAGGGAGAAGAGTGAATCTTGCTCAGTCCTTTGGAGGAGTTGTTGCTGATATGTACCTAGGGGGTCTGTGCTGCAGATATTAGAGTAGATTTTTGTTGCAGGTGTGTAAGTAAGTTCCAGAAAGTTTAAACTTTCAGAGCCAGTCATTTGGCTGTGTTTCCCATTGGCTGGCTTGTTGTATGTCCTTGTATTGGGTTTGCGTGGCAAGGTTTTGGTAGCAGGGGGGCTACAGGGGTGGCTTCTGTGAGAAGCTGCTAGAAGCTTCCCCTATGTCCGATAAAGTTAATGCCAGCGGGTTCCAGGACGGACCCGCCGCTGGCCAAGGCCGAGCCCATCAGTAACAGTGGTAGCACCTCTGTGATAACATATTTAAGAAAGGAAAAAAAGTTACAGGAGAGTAGCAGTTGCAGCCAGAGAGAGCGGAGTGAGAAGATGTGAGAGAAACAACTCCGCAGACACCAAGGTCAGGGAAGAAGGAGGGGGAGGAGGTGCTCCAGGCGCCGGAGCAGAGAGAGAGATTCCCCTGCAGCCCGTGGTGAAGACCATGGTGAGGCAGGCTGTCCCCCTGCAGCCCATGGAGGTCCACGGTGGAGCAGATATCCACCTGCAGCCCGTGGAGGACCCCACACCAGAGCAGGTGGATGCCTGAAGGATGCTGTGACCCCGTGGGAAGCCCGTGCTGGAGCAGGTTCCTGGCAGGACCTGCAGACCCATGGCCCCATGGAGAGAGGAGCCCAGGCTGGAGCAGGTTTGCTGGCAGGGCTTGTGACCCCGCGGGGGACCCACGCTGGAGCAGTCTGTTCCTGAAGGACTGCACCCTGTGGAAGGGATCCACACTGGAGCAGTTCATGAAGAACTGTAGCCCGTGGGAAGGACTCACGTTGGAGAAGTTCGTGAAGGACTGTCTCCCGTGGGAGGGACCCCACACTGGAGGAGGGGAAGAGTGTGAGGAGTCCTCCCCCTGAGGAGGAAGGAGTGGCAGAAACAACGTGTGATGAACTGACCCAAACCCCCATTCCCCATCCCCCTGCGCCGCTCGGGGGGGAGGAGGTAGAGAAAATCAGGAGTAAAGTTAAGCCTGGGAAGAAGGGAGGGGTGGGGGGAAGGTGTTTTGAGATTTGGTTTTATTTCTCATTATCCTGCTCTGATTTGACCAGTAATAAATTAAACTAATTTTTCCCCCAGTCGAGTCTGTTTTGCCCATGACGGTAATTGGTGAGTGATCTCCCTGTCCTTATCTCGACCCACGAGCCTTTCGTTTTATTTTCTCCCCTGTCCAGTTGAGGAGGGGGAGTGATAGAGCGGCTTTGGTGGGTACCTGGCATCTAGCCAGGGTCAACCCGCCACAGCCCTCTCTCAGAGTAAAGATATTTCTGAATAGACACTCAGAGGTATTTTGCTTTTCCCTACACAGACGCCAGAAGTTCTTCAGAAAGCTCTGAATTACTGCCTAGGAGCCTGCTGTCTAAAACCTAGCCACTGTGGTGTTCAATTGTATTTTTATTTTTTTTTAAATATCTTTGAGCTGTTGCATACTCGCTAATTAAAACATTTTTCCTTCATTCTCAGTTCTAATACCAGTTATATTTAATGTTGTTTTATTCTTTTGCCATTTCAGAAATATTAATGGGACATAGATCGCTTTACGGTTTGGTCATTTGTGTGGACAAATTAGATCTCTTTCTTATAGTAGTTTTAAATATAGTACCATAAAGTGCCCTCCATTGTGAAGTTTTGATTTTTGCTAGTGAAAAAGAGTATATGAAGAGGCCATTTCACAAAGAATATTTTGCAACTCTGGAACATTATCGTGATCTCAGATTATGTTGTTTTCAGGCCATGTGAATGGCAAAAAATTATTTACAATTTAATGCTCATCAGTGACAAAGTCCTTTTACTTATTATGTGAAAAGAGACATTCTACAGCCTTATGTTTACAGGATGAATAGAAATGTGAGGGAGGTTACTGATTCATTTTTATGTAATGGACGCTCACAAAAGAAAGGAAAAAAAAGTCATCTCAAGTTCATTATATCACAATTAAAAGCCAGACCTAATGTAGACAATCTAACTACTGTAAGACATTGCACTGTCCCAAATTACTCTGAGCATCTAATGTTAGAAACGTATCATGTTTCCTGAAATGTGAGGATCTATACTTCAAAGGCGTCTAGTAATTTGGACAAGAAGGGGAAGAAGTCAAAAAAGAACTCATAGAATGCGCCGTATGTTCAGGAATTACTAAGCACAAGTTTTCTAAAATCCTTCCCCTTAAAGAATCACCTGCTGGATCCTCAAAACAGAGAGGTAATGAAGAGTCCCTGAAAAAAAACATTTGCCTTCTATTATTTCAGCTGAATCATGGCCTTTAAGCCTCTTTCAGTTACTTAAGAATATGATTCTCATTAAAGAGTGAGATCTAATGTTTGAAACATCTCATAGAATGGTTTGAGTTGGAAGGGACCTTAGAGATCATGTAGTTCCAACCCCCCTGCTATGGGCAGGGGTACCTTCCACTAGATCAGGTTCAAAAACCTATCCAACCTAGCCTTGAACACTTCCAGGGAGGAATTTATACTGCAATATTTTATTTTTATTTTATAATTCTGACTGCTTCATCTCAAACAGAACACAAAGTTGCCCTTAGGTAAGTTTCAAATTCTAGATGTCAAAGTCATAGTTTTAACTTTTCATGTTATAACATAGCATATTGCTTTTATTCTTTTAACTTCTAGCAATACTTTTCAATAATTTACCGTATTTTAAATTATTAGTTCTTAACCGTATGATTCAAATCTTCTGGTAGAAAACATCGCCATCAGAAATTTTTTCACGCATTCTGGTCACCAGCTTTTTTTTATTGTAAATGGTATCACCTTCAGATGAGTCTGTACCTTACAGAGTGAGCCACCCAGTGACCACTGCTAGCAAAATCATGGCTTTCCTGTCAGTTGAACTGATAGAGTCCTAAAAATTTGGGTTCTGCTGTCTGCTGCCTCTGTAGGAATAATCTTATTGCCTGTATCACATTAATTCAATATTGTGTTATACTCTAAGGACTGTTATGTACTTCGCATGCATACCACAATGGCAAGATGTAGCCCTATCTTTTTAAAATCTAAAAGTGGTAAATAAAACTGAAGCTGTTTTTCTTTCATGCAACATAAAATGTGAAGTATCTGCTATCTCTGCTAGGAAAAGAAAAGAAGGAAAGTTTGTATTTCATATATGTAACCTTTATGTTACAAATTACTCTGGCTTGAAGATGTTTATGCCTGCCTGCAGCTCTTCAGCTATAATTAAAAGTGTTTCAGGTCACCCAGTCTGCATTTTTAATCCTTACGGCTTCAGGGTCCTCATCATATGGAAAGATTTTTTTATGAGGAAGAGGATTCAGCACTTAATGCATTTTGCTTTTTACTGTTAGCACCTAAACAAAAAGAGGTTTTTTGTTTCCTTGTTTCATTAGTTTTTGTGGTGAAGAGAGTAAATAATGGCTTTAACAACAGTAAAGTAATTTACATAATGAGCATATACATGTGGTATGGAGAATTTCCTGAATTTTTTTAGGGGAAAAAAGAAAAAAAAAGAAAAAGACAGAGACCTGCCTAAGGTAGGCACAGAAAATTGTCCTCAGCTGAACAAAGCCCCTTCTTTCCACCCCTACAGCTAATAGAGCTTGAAGGGAACATTCTTCAGTCTGAGGTCTTTTACACCATAAAACACAGAAGCAGCCTCAAGTAGGTGGGGAACTCCTGCACTGCTAAATCATCTGTGAAGGACTGAGCAAGTACATATTGCAAGGTAGTGCAGGACGGTCCTGTTCTGTGTCTTAGCTTTGATCATCAGCTGAGCAGGCAAGCAGGATAAGGCAGAAAATGTAGGAATGTCAAAAGAAACAAAACAAAGACCATAAGAAGTGGTAAGAATTTTCATTGAACCCCCCTTTTTCTTAATTTCCTTGCCCAATAACTCCTTAATATTTTCTTTTCCCTGAACAATGCCTATCAACAGTCGCCCTTCACATATGTTTGGGAAGCTCTCACCAACTGTAGCCTCAGTCTAGGTGGGAGTCATATGATTAAATTTGAAAGTTCACAGTGTAGGTACTTCCATGAGAAAAAAGTCACAGTAATTCTCTTTAGAGTGAACAGTGGCCTGGCCAGAAGGGACAATGAAATTGAAGTTCCTTCTGAAATATAACTTTTTTGTCCAGGGGATCTCATCCTAAGTTGCAGTTACTGTATTGACTAAACTTCTAGATCTCCCTCAAATAATAAAATGGGAGTCAGGATGGCAGACATATGCAAGGGAAGGTGATGGGGAGAAATTTATGTCCCCACAGTGGCATCTAGTGCCACTTTTGTGTTCTAGAGGTATCTCATGTGACCACCAGCTGCTGCTCCAGAATAACGTGGATCTGCTCTAAATCCAGTGTCACATTGGCCAGGACCATGTAGAGGTCTTGGATTTCCTAAATTAACTCAAAAGACACTATATTCCCTTAATTCAGGGAAGATGAGTTTGACATCTTATGTCAATAAACATGTCCACACCTCCACAAGCTCTTTATATCATGCAGGCATGTAAAATAATGTTTCTGGAAGACAGAGGAACGCTTCTTTCAGGAATTTCGACATTACACTAACCCCCTTTTCCCAATCTACTGTGGCCATTTCATTTTATTTCATTAAAAAAAAAACCACCTGTGGTAAAATAAGAGCAAAATACCTTTACTATGAGCACAGATACTCTAACATCGCTTTGTGACATTAAAAATAATCTTATCTGCCCTAAAGGAAGAGATTTCAAGAAGAAAAAAAAAAAGACAAAAATAACCTCTTGTTTATAACCATTCAAAAAATAAATGTACCATTTCTTTCTGCTTAATAGGACACATCAGAAAAGCCAAACATTAAGAGCTGAGCCAACTGTGGTAGTTGCTGGAGCTGCAAAACTCAATTTCTTGACAGATGGAAGCCTGTAGTTAAACCCAGGGCAGAAAAACTGAGCTTGAAGAAGAATTTGATGCAGTATAGAAGAGGGGGGTGAAGACACAGAGGTGGACAGGCTGTATATAAAGTGAGCTCTAAACAGTGCAGAGGGAAAAAAAAGAAAATAACAACCCCCCCAGACCCCAAAGAAACAAAGAGGATAAAGAAAAAGGGAAGAAACAGCCAGACGGCCACAGATCTCCAAGTTTGTCAGCTGCAAGTTGAATCCTCATAGTCACTTAACAGCACTGGAGGTGAACGTGTCAATGTAATTCACCAGTTGAGAACATTGTTTGAAGGACAGTCCTTGAAGGATCCAGAAAAGGGCTTTTCTCCAAGTTATTTCCCTGTCTGAATGTTCATTCACAGTGAAAAATGTGACAGCAAAATAAAATAGCATTGTTGTTTATAAATAAGCCATTAATTTCAAAGTCCCTAGTTACAATAGTTAGAACTGCAGTATGTAGCTACATGTGTATGTCTTTATGACTTTGAAAACACAGAAATATTAACTAATACTCAAAACACCACTGAGCTGTAAGCAATTACTAGCATCCCTCCTTTACCATGGGAAATGAGGAGTAGAGAGGAGACAGACTTTTCCTGAAGTTACATGGGGAACTCTGGAGACAAGGGAGGAAAGAGTGAGCACCAAGTTTGGGACATGGAGTCAGGATTAATGCAGGTCCTTGGAGGGATTTAAATGGTCTTGACTTATGATTTTGCAGCAACTTGCTGAATGCAAGGTCAGGCTTGAGTGACTCACATGGCCCAGACAACCAGATTCCTGATACATAAAATAATTCTGAGAATTCCTGCTCTGGATGTCTAGCCAGTCTGCATCATGAAGCTTGCCAAATCAGGAATAGCCTTAGCAAGACTAGAGATGTCAAGCTGCCTGATTGAGTCCATAATTGCTTATGGAAGGGAGAAATAAACGTCTTCCCACCACAAGGACCTTTTCTTGAAATTCTACAATCTTTATTGACGAGTTGTCATCATGGCATTTCTTTGCCCACTATGGGCAAGGTATGCACATAGAGGATTTGTCCTCCTTGGTATATCACAGGGTCTGGAGTTCAGGCAGAGGACTAGGCTCTTTCCATGTCCTTGCTTTGAAGCTGGCCAATGGCATAGTTTTTTGAGGAGAGGCGGGCAGGCGGGCTGCAATTTCTATGGCCTAAAAATAACAGCTTTTATATTGACACTGAGGAGGTGGGAAGATATGACAATAGAACACAAGTGAATACTCTGTAAGAAACTGGAAACTGAAATGGAGAGATATGACCTGACATACAGAATCAGCACAACTGGCACATGATTTATTGATTATGGCCTGTCATATGAGAGGGCCTCAGCTAGCTGAAAAGCACAAAGCAAAGTAGTATTTTTCTCTCTATAGAATTTGGCATTTGGAAATTGCATACACTTTACCTTTACAGTGATTACTCTCTCCACACAAAGGAATACGTGGCTTTGCTTTTGAAGGCAGACATGGTGCAAACTCTGATTTTTTAGCTGTCAGCGCAAAAAGCTGTGGATTATACTATTGATTCACACAGATAACTTGGAGGGCCAGAAAAATACTTGATGGGGAGCAGATGAGTGCAAAATCTGCATGCATTTGTGGATATGGAACAAGATATTGCAAGAATACAAAAAACACCACCACGAACAAAAACATCCTTTTATCTCCTTCGAAAGCACTAGTTTCGTCTGCATGAACTTCTGAGCCACTCTTTTGTGATCCTACCTTCTTTCGTGATTTGGACAGTAACATGTACAATCTGTACTCCTAACCCTGAAAAATTACTTCAGGGTAATATATCTGTAGCAAAATAGCCCAAAAGAAAATATTCACGCAGTGAGTGATCCAACTGCAGCCCTTCTGAAGTCAATGGAAATTTGACTTCCAGAATCTTTGATCTAACATCAATAAACTGCAGGAAGTTCAGCAGAGGCCACCAATATGCTTGGGGCTGGAACACTTAGCCTGTGAGCAGAGGCTGAGGACTAAGTGCTTGTTCAGCCTGAAGAAGAGGTGGCATTGGGGGGACCTAGCAGCAGCCCCCAGTACTCTTTAGGGAGATCAGCAAGAAGATGGAGCCAGGCTCTTCACAGCGGTGTGTGGTGGAAGGGTGAGAGACAGTGGGCATAAGTTGAAAAAAAAGATTCAGATGGGATATAAGGAGAAAATTTTTCCCCTTGAGGACAGTCAGACAGTAGAGCAGGCAGTCTAGGGAGGTTGTATTATCTTCGTCCTTTAAGGTTTTCAAGATCTGATGGGATAGAGCCCTGAGCTACCTGGTCTGACCCTGTAAATGACCCTCTTTGAGAAGGAGTTTGGGCTAGGGACCTCCTGAGGTTCCTTCACATCTGAATTATCCTATGATCTTCATACCTAAGCGCTTCAAGAACTCATGTTAGCTCAAGGATGTATTAGTGGTATGCATAATTACCAGAAGATTAAATATAGAAATAACATTTAAAAAAAGATACATAGGGTTTTTGGTTTTTTTTTGTTTTTCTTAAAGTGGCTGTATCAAATTTCAGTATTGGAATGTTTTATTAAAATATACTTGATTTCTAGGAGGGAAGGTGATTATCCTAATGGATAATCCAGTTTTTCATAGAACAAGTCAAACTGGTAGATGTTGGTGCTTGGACATTTTTATGTACGTGGGCTTTAAAGAAGACTGCTCTCTCTCATTTATGGTAATGAAGCTTTCACATATACAACTGGTATCCTAGAAACTATTGCAAACTGACATTTATGCATCACATATAAGGAAACTAAAACCTTCTTTACAGTTACTTTTTTTTTTTCACTTGAGAAGAATAATAATGATTTCAAATGTTTGAATAGGATTTTTAAAATCATTCCAATCTAAGTATTTCTTGGAGCGTAATGGAATGTGCACAGTACACATCCAGGAACGCTGCAAACTCAGAATAACCTATAATGCTTTAATAAGTATCTCTGAATGAACTTGCAGGATATTACAGATCTCCTTATAAGCTGCTAAGGGGCCAGACTACTGATATCCAACTTGTGTGTTTAGAACAAGAAAGGGTATCTCACTATCTCACAGTGCAATGCACTGCAAATTTAGCCAAAGAGATCCATCAGGATCCTGAGTATATCTCTACAGAGTTCAGGGTGTTCTCCTTTGCCTTCACAATGCTGTTAACTAAACAAAAACTAGACTAAATATCAAATATTCAAAGTAATAAGTTTCATCTACTTTCTTAGGGGCTCAAACACCATTTTAATGGGGTCTAATTAAGACTACAAATAAAATCAGCAGGGAAGTATTTCACAGAACACTTATCCTATAAAATATTTGCATTATTTTCTTTTTAATTTCACCATCATTTCTACTTACATGTCCTTAGAGGATTTTTTTCCTTTATATCAATTTGAATGATGTAGACCTGGTTTCAGTATCTACTATTACTCTGGAGGCCCTCTGTTCATATGAGTGATTTAATGGCCAGATCATCTAGAGCTGAACCCTATCTCATATAGCTGACAAATCTTAAATTCCAGTTTTTGAAATTTAGTGCCTACTTTTCTAGCCAGACCTGCAGACGTCTACTGAAATGATTTCTTAGGAATAGTTCTAAAGGATAACCCTTAGCTCCAGAAAGCTATTTCAAGATGATGCAATTGTGCACCACTAAGTCTTGATACAAAAAAGTTAATGAAAAGCCATGAGAAAGTGATAACATTTCCTCGGCATTTTCTCAGGAAAGCAAAATAGAGAATAACAAGAGTTATAGACTCAGCACTGATTGATCATTTTTGCTGTATAATTAATCAAAGGATCAGAGATACCCATTAATTACAGTGTCCTTAGCATTTTGAATAACTGACAGGTCTTCTAGACAAGCAGCAAGAAAGTACACATGGGCTAAGAAATTATACAGCACAGCAGAATTCATCCTTGGTATGAAGAAGCAGCCAGCGTTATTATCTTCCATCTCCACCTCTTCCTTTATTATTTCCCATTTGTTAACCTGTGTATGTAGTTTAGAGGACATTCTCCTCCTTTCCCATCATCTGTCAGCTTAGGGGTTAGAACAAGGTCAAATGGAGTCCTGTAAATCATGCCGTTTTTATAACTTGAGTTTATAGTTTTCCATTCCATATTGGTTTGTATTCAATTCCAGGACTGGCCAAGGATTATGTAGTTTCTAGGGTGTGACGCATTTGGCACAGTACGGCTTAGACTGGCTAGCTATTGCCTCTGCCTATTTCAGCTGCAATTTTCTGCAATGAACTACTGAGCTCTTACTAGGGTCTTTAAACTAGTAGAAATGCTCTGCAATGATAATAATAAAAGCATTGATGCAGATTCTGAGCTAACTGAGAATCACAGGGTACAATCTGAAAGTAGTATTAATGATAAATTACCATGATCCCACGGCTAACAGATGGTCAATAGTCCCTTCTATCAGCCAACAAAAGTAGAGGGATGGCCTAGTTACAGACATTGCATGAAGGCAGCAGACAAATTCTAACACTTTCTTATACTTTGTTTCCTTGCAGGGCTTTAAGAATATAAATATTTGTTTTAAGAAATTGCAAAAGAGAAAAGTAATTAGAATTTTGCCAGTTTGGGCACTCTGTGTAGCTGTGGACCAAAATAGATGCATGGCTTCAGAACCTCAATTTGAAAGCAAAATGCCAAAGTATCTCCAGAATCTCCACCCCAATCTAAAAACAATGAACAATGAGAGAAAATTCACAATAAAAAAATATGGGGCTCTGGTCTGGGTAAAACTGTGCAAGATCCACTCATTGAATTGTCAGAACTAGTGGGTCAGTGGCTGCGTGGTTGTCAGTATGGTGCTCTGTGAATAATACATACGATCTTCTTGTGCATCTTCCCTGTGACTCTCATCTCCCTTCAAAATATTCTTGGAATCCACAATCCAAATGAAACCATATTTGTTAAGGGGAGACAGACTACAAAGATATAGCTCCTGGAAATTTTATGGAAAAGGTGTTTGGAATATGCTATTGGGAACAGCCTGGGAGCTCAATCTTTATTTGGCAGCAACAAGACAGACAGTTTGAATGTCCCAAAGAATCAGTCAGACGTCTTTATAAATGCCAGCGAGTGCAACCAGAGTACACGAAGCCATGGGAAACCAGACTTCCATTTGTTCCAGTGCTTGTGTGAAGGTTGGTGTGCCATAAAGAAGAGACAAATAAGCTGAAGCAAATATGTTTATTCCTCCTGGTCAGTCCACTTTGGAAGCAGAGGGAAATGAGGTCTGTATGCCATACATTGAGAGAACACAATCATGCATTTTAATAATACTTTTATTACAGAAACTTTAGAGGAGCTCAGATGCCATTCCATTAGGCACTGTACAAATATATAGTCCAAGATATTCTCTGCTTGAAAGTGCTTGAAAAATGGATAAAAAAGAGAGAAAGGGCAATGTTAAATAGAGGGGAGAGTAGGAGAGAGCAAGAGATGGAGAGGGGCAAGGTTACATTTAGTGCACTACTAAATGATGTTTGTTTTGCAATGAAAAAAGAGTAACTTAAAATATAACCATTACAACTAATTAACAGAAGAGGAACTGAATCACATAGAGACAGTCAAAAATTGAAGAAGAAATCTGTACAGAACTAGCATCTCGCCCCCAAATACCCGACTTTGGTTTTAAAAATAGATTTGCTAGCAAATGTATATGTTTCAGTTAGGGATGTATGGTTTCTCTTAGTCCTCAGAGTCTGGATGAGTATACAAGTTCATTAAAGCTGCATGTTTATTCAGATTAAGCTTTCCGAATTCATTACTTTCCTGCCACAATCACTAAATTCACTATAAAATTTTATTAAAATGGTTTAGAGAGATATGCCTACTTAATTGCAGAAGGTTGAAGAGTAAGGAAGACACACTTGTCTACACGACCTGTCGACTGTATCATTCTACACACACACACAGTGTTATCATCCTAAATATTACTATTCCATGCTCTAGCTTTAAAAAGAGAACATTTATGAAAGTGTGGCTTTTATTTTATGTCCTTCCACTCCAAAGCAATGCATAGCCCAGTAAAAAAAAAGGTATGAATTACCCTTTCGGACAAAACTACAAGGAAAAAATAAAGCAATAACACAGTGAGTTTTATTTTATTAGTCTGAAACCATAAGCACCCGCCAGTATATGGTATACTAGCTGAACCAAAGATTTCAATTGCTTCTGCAGTTCAGTGATTCACTCAAAGGTTTTCTCTCAGCAGCACAACTACGCTTCCCTGCAACGTCATCTTGATCATTTTCCTTTATCCTGTTTTTAGTCTTTAATCATGGTTGGTCTGACCAACCTAAGAAAATAACTTTAAAGATCAGCCTAAAAACATTTCCATATTCTGTTTCGGTTTTCACTCTGTAGTTTGCCAGAAGTCTGACCCTGCTTAAATGCTGGTAATGTAACTCCTCCTGAACAGAATGATACCCCCATACATATAGCTGAGCTCTCTCCTTACTTGTTACCTGCAAAATATCTGGGTGGGTAGAGCAGAAGAGCTATAGTGACAAATGTTTTTTGATTCCTTAAGTGTGGACAAAACAGTTCTCTTAAAAAAATTGAGTTTTCAGAAAGATCCAAGCCCTCACCTTAATCTCTTTGGTGTCCTAGGTTGCACAGCCAAGTAGAGAAGCATCCAATCACTTCTACAAACATAAAGACACTTCGAGTTTTTCCCTCCCTACCAGTTGTCTCCTCTGTTTCAGTAGATGCTGAAGTTACACTGTAAGGCACAGTAGCGCAGTGTTCTTCTTAACACAAGCAAATTTTACCTGTATAATTCTGGATCAGTTAATGTATTTGACTTTAAATTGCACCAAGGCTAATTCACAGATTCATTTCACTTCACAGATCTCTCCTGAGACTCTAAACATAGCTGCATGTGATTTAGGGTCAGTCTTTTGCAGAAGTCTTAGTCTAATGTGATTTTAAAAGGCAATGAGCAGATCTTAAAAAGCTGTCCAACAAACATTTAGTAATTTCTTACAAATTCTCAGCTGGTGTAAATTGAGATGGTGCCATTGATATGAAGGAATAAATTTACATCCACTGAGAGTATGGCCCTTGTAATTTGCTTTGTTCCCTACTGTATGAAAGTTTTCCCAGGCGCACAATTCACAGGTTTATCTCTAGTTATAGAATGACCAACTAAAGGTCAGAAAATGCCATCTCCGCAGCACCGCTCTGAAACATTAACCACTTCCTGTTCGTGCAGTCGACAGCTTATATAGAGATATAAAAAAATATGCATATATTTAATGAAAAGTTATAGAAGGATATTCTAAAAATATACCCTTTAACAGATGAAAAATGTCTTTATGAAATTAATTTCCTAAAACTACAATGGAGAGTGATTAACTTTTAACAAATGCACTTTACACCTGGAAAAGTATGAATGATTTAAATGAGATAAGAATTGAATCTGTGAGAAACTGGAACCATCATCAGTTAAAAGACTTTATTTCACTGAATTGAACTGAGCTTGAGTTAATTTGCAGTCCATTCACCAAAAACTATCATAGCTTGGCTGTGATGGAAGTGCTTTTATCACAAGACATAATGCAGTGAAATTGTAGGATTAACAGAAGTAAGGTGAAGGAGAAAATTTGACACACACACTGGCATACATTCCAAGGAAAAAAAGGTTTCAAAAGCAGCTTTACTGAATTGATACTAATAACTTGTCATAAAACACAGGGTCGCTATTTGGAATTCAGGCTTTGCTGTGCTAGATACTATGCACAAGTGTTTCTAAAAGATGGTCAGTATCCTAGAAAGTTTACAAGTCTAATGTATGATAAAAACAACAGTTGGATAAAACAAATGAATCTAATGAGTGCAATCTATTTCATTTATCAAAAAAAAAAAAAGATAACTGAGAAGCAACTTGATTATGGTTCATAAATACCTCCAGAGGGAGGAAATAGAAGGTGCTTAAGTAGTCCTCCATGTAGCAAAGAAAGGCATAACAAGGAGCAGTTGTTGGAAGTGAAATCCAAACAAATGCAAATGAGAAATCAGTCAGAAAATCATAGTAAAGATGATTAGCCCAAGAAACAAAGTATTGAGAGAAATGGCAGGTTCTCCATCTTTTCAAGCTTTCCAGCTAAATCTGAAAGGCAATAACAAGACCAGGTTTGGTCATACAGCACTTAGGTCATTGCCACACAGATTTTTGCAGGCCGATGTGAGTTTGTGCTACACTCCAAGGCAGTTGGAAGCAGTGCATCTGTATTGAAAGCCATTTGCCCAATTTAACATAGCACACCTCTCAAACTGTGACTGCAACGAGCTTGCATCTGTTTGCAAAAGACCATGTGGAGTCATTGGTACAAGTGTGATGAGGTGGGATTTTACTATGGGCATTAAACAGGAGGCCAGACCAGGTGGTAGCTGAAACAAAAAATCTACAAGGTAGCAGTCAGATCAGCAGCACTAATGAGGGTTATCAGCTACCCATTTGCAACCAATGTGAAACAAAGCTGAAAAGACATGTTTTGACTATTTCAGTCCTTGTAAGCAGCTATATTTTTGAGCTTTGAAGATAAACCTTCTGAAGGAAAGCTATGACCTTGTAAACTGGCTTACATGTCAGTCTTTGATAAGTTTTAGTTTTCTCCCAAAGTCACAAGACCGAGCATCTTGTATGATTTCAAGAACAAACCTTAACACAGCCATATCCTTTTTCCCCTATTTTGACAGTGTCGCAGAAACATTGGACAGATAGCAAAATATTTCAAAAGTCAATTGTCTTTAATGATGTCAAAATGTAGCAGTCAAATTGAACAGGAATGTTATGTTGCATTGAGATACAACAGCCAGATTGGACAGGAATATTAGGTTGTAAACACTGCGACAAACACAACTTATTTACAGGTTCAGGATGTCAGTTGGGAACTATCACTACATGAACTATAACCAGATCTAAGCTTAGAATGATGACTCAAAATGTGCAATTACTCACTGACAAGGCAATGCACTCAACCCCGGGGAGTTTCCTTAGATGGCATCCTGATCTAAGGGGAGAGTCTCCAACTGCAGACCCGCTGCTCTGAGGAGGACTGACTAAAAGGGGTCTTCTGGTGGGCTCCGTTTATACCCTAAGTCAGATCAGGGCTCGTGGTCATATATGGTCAGCAGTCTGGAAACTTCTCTTAACTGAGGCGTTTCACTGGTTGAGGTGTTTCTGGTGGACTTGAGTAGCTGGGGTACGTGAATTGGGTCACTCTGCATTCGTTACTCCAGTCACCACTTCCTCTTGTGCTGTGCTGTTAGATGAACTATGGGGGTGAACATACCTGTCACAGAGTGGTGTAGTACAATTGGCCTTAGTTTTGGTATATAGCATGAGATGTCCAAGATGTCCATCAAAATACCAGTGGTACCTTCTCAGTTCCACGAATTTTCTTCTCCCATTGTTAGAAACACTTGTCCAGTTGTGCTGCTCAGAGTTACAGTACATAGTAACATCACAGCATAAGTTTCTGGAAGAATGTGAGGACATTTCTGCCATAGGTTGAAGGAACCATAAGGTTCCTTCTCTGACAACCTGGAAAATTCACACAGACAATTTAATTTTCTTTTGTTTTCAGTGCTTTCTTTAGGGTTTCCTTAAAACACTTACACAAGGGTTTGGAAGAGACTTTTGGAATTTACAGAGTGTATTTTCACAAAAAAATGCCAAAAGCAAAACAAAAAGACCCTAAACCAAAAAGACAAACCCCCCTGTAATTTAATAGGCTGAAGTTCTACACCTGGTGTCACTGATGCCATATAGATAGGTAAAGTACTTTCTCTATGCCTTACTTCATATTTCTTTCCCCCTCTTTGATCCTACCATTCACATATCTTCGTTTCATATTCCATTCCATGTATTTGGGATTAACAGTTGAAAACTTATTGCTAAATGGTAATTGAAGATTATATCTTTTCTAACAGATTCTTTTCTCCACTGTTTATTTAAAATGTCACAGGTTTTAGAACTTGAACTTCATTGGAAAAACACAGGAAATCCACATAGAAAATTATTCTAAATCAGGCCAGATGTACCTCCCAAAATTTGTAATTTGGAAATTACAGAAAAAATAGATACCTGTATTTGAAAATGGTCATATTAAAGACAAACAAACAAACAAACAAAAAACCCTGCTACCATTTCTTGCTCTGTATTGAGAAAGTGTGATTATTAACAACAAAATTTAAACTAAACCTGAAAACCATTTTTCCTTTTTTTCTAAAAAATATCATTGGAAAAATTTGACTAAATGAGATGTGGATTCTTTTCCACAGAGAATTACCTGATGCAGGCTTTGGGGTATCAGCTGTGTCCAAAGATGTGTAGGTTACAGCTGCATCATCCTCAAGCTGCAATATTTGACGTGGTATGAAAGGGTCAGGACTTTTGAAAAAGGTAGAAATAAGGATAACTTGTGGGATGCAAATTTCAGAGCTATCTCTAAATCCCACTACCTAGATTCTCTTCTCTTACTAATGCAGTTTCATAGGAAGCTTTGTTGCTAGATGCAAAAACTTCATCTCACACCCTTAAGAGTAAAGACGTAGAAGGGAATTACAGCTCTCGGCGCTGTGCCAGTTTCCCTTCCCCACAGGCAGTT
Source organism: Gymnogyps californianus (assembly GCF_018139145.2). Classification (NCBI taxonomy): domain Eukaryota; kingdom Metazoa; phylum Chordata; class Aves; order Accipitriformes; family Cathartidae; genus Gymnogyps; species Gymnogyps californianus. Next base: position 6,891,677 of record NC_059472.1, on the reverse strand, counting down.
TGCCGAAGGCCAACCTGTTTTACTCACATGGGCGTAGGCCACGCATGCACAGGTCCTACGTATGTCTGAGTTAGCTACAGGTATAGGCAGCACCTCTAAGCCTAATTCCCTAAGGGGAAGGAAGTCTACAAGCCTCTAATGGAGAGAGGAGGAGGAAGGATGCTTTTTAGTTTAAAATGTTTCCTTTTCCCACTCTTTCCTCCCACCCCCTGCCATTTGTCCTCCAAGAAAGAGTTGCAACAACAAGATCCAAGAAAAAAATACATTGGAAGGGAACTAACACAGTAGAGCAGTAGATATAAGACACTATTTCTAACACATTGTTTTCTGTGCAGAAAATATTTTCATAAATTCCTTAACATGTTTCTCAAATGGCTCTGATGGCTCATGTTTAATTTGCATCCATTATTTAATCTTAATCAATAAAAGAGAATAATACTGAACGTAGACTTAGTGCAAGGTTTGAAAGGCAATTGTAGTAAAATGTAACGATAAACACCCCAGCCTGATCCTCCTCTCATTTGTCCAGGTGGAAGTCAGGAGCAACTCCAATCTAATGAATGTAGTCATACTGGAGTAAAACTGCTGTAAACAAGAGTAGAGTCCTGCTGTATAAGCTGAAGCAATTTCAGACTTGGCACTAAATTCTGATAAACATGCTACAGTGCAGCTGTATATTAAATAACCGATTTAGAACAAAAACAAGCCACTAATGCCTACATTTTTCTTCAGACTAATAGGTGGCTGAAATACAGTATTTCTGAAATAAATGACAGGGAGTGTTAGCTTTTGAAATATGTTTTCTTCAGTTGCCTATAATAACAGTAGAAAATGAAGGAAAAATTGCCTTAGATTCACAGAAAAGAATATGCTTTTATGCAAAAGAGACATCAGACCCTGGTATATATAGGGAATTTAAGACATCTGTGCTGGGATCCATAAAGGTGTTTAGATATCTAACTCCTGTTACAGAACACCTAAAGCCCAGACTGGGAAGAGGGGAAAGGAGGCTACAGGAGTGTTTGAGTAAGATATCCATGCCCTGAGCTGTAGCTCTGTTTCACAGAGGACACAAAGGAGAAGCCAAGGAGCAGGGGAAAAAGAGTCTGTGCCTTTGGGGCAAAACCCCACAATAACCAAAACACTGTGTGGAGAGGCCTTGATTGTCTTTCTAAGAAGAACATACCAGGAGCACAAACCAACATTTTGTCTCTGAAGTTCTGTTTTATGTGAAACAAAGGAAAATGAGATACATGAAAAATAAAGAAATTCAAATTTCACTTGTCAGATGTGAAAAAGTGAAAGAATCACACACAAAAAATCTCCTTCCTGCCACATGTCTTTGGGAGATTGGTTCTTTCTTAAGTCTTGGTCTCAGGCTAAGACTTCCAAGGACCTACTGAACTACAACAAACTTTACATGGTCTTCTGTGAAATATCTTCTATTACCTCTGAGTTGCAGTCATGATTACACACTGGGAAGGTACAACATTCCCCATGTGAAAGCCTCCCCCTTAACCTCAAACGCAGCAGCCAGAACAAGACAAATGCAAACCCTCCTTCTCTGCTGCTCTGCATGCCATGGCCCTCTTGTCCTGTTTTGGCTGGGATAGAGTTAATTTTCTTCTTAGTAGCTGGTACAGTGCTGTGTTTTGGATTTAGCGTGAGTATACTGTTGATAACACTCTGATGGTTTAGTTGTTGCTAAGTAGTGCTTATACTAAGTCAAGGATTTTTCTGTTTCCCATGCTCTGCCAGCAGCAGGTGTGCAAGAAGCTGGGAAGAGACACAGCCAGGGCAGTTGACTCAAACTAGCCAAAGGGATATTTCATACCACAAAACGTCATGCCCAGTATATAAACTGGGGGGAGTTGGCTGGGAGGGGCGGATTGCGGCTCTGGCATCGATCAGTGGGTGGTGAGCAATTGCATTGTGCATCACTTGTATTTTCTTGGGTTTTCTTTCTCTCTCTTTTTTTTTTGTTCTATCCCTTTTCATTACAATTATTATTATTATTATTTTTTATTATTATTGTTATTATTTTTATTTTACTTTAGTTATTAAATCGTTCTTATCTCAACCTATGAGTTTTACTTCCTTTTTTTCGAATCTCCTCCCCATCTCACTGGGAGGGGGGAGGAGTGAGTGAGGGGCTGTGTGGTGCTCAGTTGCTGGCCGGGGTTAAACCATGACACCTCCAAATAGAGCATTTTAATCATATTGTTGAAATCAAGCTCCTTTGAGCTTCATCTTTTATCAGCATCTTAGTCCTGATGTCAGTAGCTGAATTTATGCAGAAGATGCCTTAAGACAGCTCTTACATCTCCCAGTAGCACATAAACTATTGGTTAGAGTAGTCTTTTGATACGGAGATCTTCTATCCCTTCCAATTAAGACCCCAGGTCTTCCAGTTCCTGAAGAATGCTGTAACTACCGGGCTGTTATGCAAAAGACAGCGCAGATCTCAGATTCTGCGTTTTAGGAATTTAGGATTAACTTTCTGGAGAGAATTAGTACCTCTAGGTGATGATTCAGCTTAATTAAGAAACAGTCACTCATCTTCATTGAATATAAAAGAAGCCTTAGTTGTCTGGGTTCCTAACCTCAAAGAAAAAATGCAGTAATGCACATTGAGTACAGTAGTAGGGCTCAATGGCCTTGACCAACCTTGCCTGGACCCATCACCTGCACCATTTGCCCGTGGGACGAGAAATAATGTTTAAGCTTAGGCCTGATCACCCAGTCTTTGCTTGGATTTTCCTATATTGTCAGTTCACCTCTTTGCAGCCTTGCCTCTGGCCCTGCATCCTGCATGGACTTTGGACCTATGTAGCAGGCAGCTTGCCTCAGGGGTAGGCTCCTTGTGTGTCCCTTGTGACTCATCTCCAGTCCTGCCTTTGTCCCTGTATCTTGGATGTACCCTTGGACCTATGTTTCAGCCTTGTCTCCATTCCTGTTTCTGGTCCCATCTCCTTTAGCTCCTGACTGGGCTTACTGGATGGATCCCAGACCTGGTTCATCACTTGCTGTGTCTGCCACTGCTGCTGGACACTGTTACCAGCACCTGGCGGGATGGACCCCATGGCAGAGGGCATTGCATGTGCTGGGGTCACCTTTGGCTCTTGGTTCCATGTCCCTAAGGGAGTAGCCGGACCTTCCTGCTCCCTGACAGGTGGATCTTGATCAAAGTTGCATGCATTGCCGTATCCTGTGCTGAGTGTGGCAGGAATGTACGAGCTGTGATCTGAGCAAGCCTAGCAAAATGGGCCCTTAGGTGATTTAGGCATTTTAATTTCCAGATGGCCTTAGGTAGGTGCGTAGATGCTCAGCTCCACCCAAAAGGTGGAGACTTAGTGTCAGATAGCAGCAGGGTATTAGACATCTAAAGAAAATAGCCCCTAAAAATAGAGGAGCTGGAGCAATCCAGTCTCAGCAATCTTTAGAGCACACTCTGACACACGCATTTTGTCTCTGTTATATTTAGAGCACCTTTACTTTATTTTGCATTGTGTTTTTGATGTTTATCTACCTTCTGCATCATAGCACAACTTTCCACACATTTTTCTGACAATCTCCTGTCAATTAGAGTATAAACTCTTTTATGGAGGAATCCGTGTTATAGGTGGGTCCAGCATTTACCATAATAAAGACTCACTTTCAGCTGGAGGTCTCTAAGCACTACTTTAAGAGGATATAATCATGCCAGCAACAGTGATGATGTCTGTGTAAGTGTTGGTTTCAGTCTGACTAATGATTTTTGCAAGGACCTGGAGCACCTTTTCAGTTTTCTGTGCCTCATACTTCTACAGTAGCAAGAGGGAAATCATATTTACGAGTGCCACAGGATAACACAAGATAATAAAGATTTCTGAGCATCATCTATCACATAAGCAGTGTCTTTTAGAAAGAAGATATTCCTAGAAGTGTGATCCCTCAACTTACTTGTGGTTTTAGCATTTTGATGGAGAAAGGGGGAGTTGCATTAGCTGCATTTGTACAGATACTCATATTCACATATGAATCCACACCTATTTCTGACTGGAATTTTCAGTTTGAAGGGCAAGAGAAATCTGGTACAAGTGACAGAATCTGATCTTACCTCTTTTTCTCACAGCTGCTGGAGGAATTTGTAATGCAAAAGCCACAGGGTGAAGCAGGTTGGTATATTTAGGATTCAGCATTTCATTTAAAGCCTGCTCCCAGAACTGCTGTAATGATATGGGTGAATGTTGATTTCTATTAAATACATTGCAAATATGTACAGCATGTTCTGTCCCTGGGAAGATGCCACTATGAAGAGATATTGCAGCTGAATTGCCAGAGAATTCAAGTGTGATGGGGAGGGGGAGGAGGAAGGAAGGAAGGCACAAAGAACAAAATGTCCCCACAGCCACCCACGAGGACACACTCCTAGTGAGATATGAATCAGCAACAGCCAAGGAAGCCCTGACGCCTAAAGGGGATTATGTAAGAATCTGAGATAAGTGGTGTCACCAGCACCTTTGGGTATTTCTCGGGCATTTAACTGTGTCGTCTAACCTGAGAATAGATACCCGGAGCTCTCCTCTAGTCTATGGAGAAAGTCAAGCAGCTGCTGAGGGTGATAACTTTAATAAGAAGCCTAGAGCAGACGGGCTGGTAAATAAGGCATCTCAGGTAAATACTCTTTGGGTGTGCTAAATGTAAGCCTTAAGCTTAAATCTGCTGTTTTAACGCTTTGTGAACAGCTCTTTACTATGTAGTCTCATAGATTGCCATCTCCTTGGAAAGGTACAATATCTTCCCCATTCCAGTATTATGTTGCAAAGGATAGATGTCAAAAGAATAATGATAAGGCATTATTACCATAATGATAAGACACTGTAAGAATAATCATAAAACAACAAACTGTAAACTCTTCACTAAAAAGGTATGTCTCTGCACTTTTACTGACTGACTTGACAAAATAAGGACTTCTGTAGAGCCTTGAGACACAAGAATAAGCAATTTTCATTGCTCTCATCTACTCAGCGAAGTCAGTAGGGATCAAACTGTGTTCTCACACCTTGATATCTCTTAAGTCAGATATTCCACTAGGTCTCCTTGGCTTATGGGTATGACTCTTTGTAGATCCTTTCTTCCTGCACTGGGGAGGTCTAGAGTGATTTAACTATCCAGATTAAGTACATGCAAAACTGATCACAATAAATCACAATTGTTAGCACATATTTCTGAGAAGGTAATCATAATTTTGATATTCAGCTGCTAATTTTGAAGCCGCATTAGGACTAAAGAGATACTAGGTTGTGTGTGATTTGGGTGTCAGTACTATAGGAGCACAGGGAGAACAACTTTCAGTAGTACTTAAATTGCAAAGTCACTTAGTTTTTGTGATATTTAGCATTCCTTTTGAGGGACATCAGACAACAGCCCCTAGGCTCTACAGATGTCCATACTGTGACTGCAGTTTGCTTCTGGGAACGGCTATCCTATATTCTTCTGAACTTTTCTCTGACTGTGGGCAGTATAGACAGGAATAGGAAGGCAGAGGAACAGAAATTAGAAGAGAGAAGTGTCAGATCAGTATAACTGGAAGATCTGCACTCAAACGTGGCACAGCCATGTGACTTCACTATGTGATTTCAAGCTATGATGTGGAGCTCAACCACAAGTACAGCTTCAGTAATTCTGTGGGAAAGAGACAGTTACAGGGTTTGTCACCTCAGTGGTTAGTAGGTACGGGATCAAGGTCATAACAGTTGCGCACTGAGCATTGCTGCCACTCACCATTTAAGGCAGCCAATTTCTGCAGTGTTTTTGGTCCATCAGCGGGCTCCTTAAGGAGATGAGCAAGATGATCTTTACAGAGAAGGTGAAAAAAACAAAAGCCCTTATGCACTTGGGAAAATTTGCTTATTTATCAGAGACAAACATGTGACTACAATTGGTAAAACACAGAAATTTCAGCGGAGGGAGGGAAGAGGAAGACAACACACAGGTGGAAATGTCAAAGAAAGAAGTCCAAGAAAGTATCACTTCACATGGGCAATTCTATCTCATGTTATACAAGGTGAGATATGAGTTTTTGCACAGCGATCATTCATAAGCAATATATGTTGAGACATTTTATCAGCTCAATGACATGAAAATGGCTGATCTTTATACACTTGAAATGATATATCTCAAAGGCAGGGATTTCTCATTTATGATTGTCTATACTCACGCTCTTGTCAATGTGCAGAAAGGCTATATACAAATGAAGAGTGAGATGAAATTTTTAAACGCAGTAGGGCAGACAGAATTTATATTGTTTGATCCTTTACTCTCAGACAATTTTTTTCATTATTATTTACTTTGATTCCAACACTTCAGAACTTTAAATGTATAATAAACTTCAATGCTTTGTTTACTCGTGTCCAAAGATTCACAAAGGTGAGATGAAATGAGATTTATGCGTTTTTTTAATAAGCCTTGTCGTGGTTTAACCCCAGCTGGCAACTAAGCACCACACAGCTGCTCTCTTCACTCCCCCGGGTGGGATGGGGGAGAGAATCGGAAGAGTAGAAGTGAGAAAACTCGTGGGTTGAGATAAAGGCAGTTTAATAAGTAAAGCAAAAGCTGCGCACACAAGCAAAGCAAAACAAGGAATTCATTCACCACTTCCCATGGGCAGGCAGGTGCTCAACCATCTCCAGGAAAGCAGGGCTCCATCACATGGAACGGTTACTTGGGAAGACAAATGGCATCACTCTGAAGGTCCCCCCCTTCCTTCCTCTTCCTCCAGCTTTATATGCTGAGCATGACGTCATGTGGTATGGGATATACCTTTGGTCAGTTGGGGTCAGCTGTCCCGGCTGTGTCCCCTCCCAACTTCTTGTGCACCCCCAGCCTCCTCGCTGGTGGGGTGGGGTGAGAAGCAGCAAAGGCCTTGACTCTGTGTAAGCACTGCTCAGCAGTAACGAAAACATCCCTGTGTCATCAGCACTGTTCCCAGCACAAATCCAAAACATAGCCCCATACTAGCTACTATGTAGAAAATTAACTCTACCCCAGCCAAAACCACCACAGCCTTCACTTTATCAGTGTACATATTAGCATTTTAGTAGTTGTCTTACTGTGGATTTAACAAGATATTTGCTAAAAACCAAAAAGTTAAGTTTCCAGTTTTAATTTTATTCAATGTCTAATCTGAAAATATTGTTAAGGCAATTAACACCATCTGAAATGAGAAAAGATCTGTTGAAGTCATCAGGCTGAAAGTACCGAGATTTGCACAGACCCCTGGAAGTACTCATTTTTTGATCAGTACTCTAATTCCTCGCATATGACAGGTCAGACTGTAGCCTTTTTCAGATTCCTGAAATCAGAGTGCTATCTATTTACAGAGAGCATTTTTTTTCAACTTTCCTTGTTATCTGCATGTTCCTGGATCAACACCAAATTTTGTTTGAAAGAGGAAGTTCAAAGCTACTTAGAAGATTGGACACCCATTCTATTTTAGTTTTTAAATATATCATTCAATGATATATCACTAGACGATTTTTAAGGTCCTTTCCAACCCAAACCATTCTATGATTCTGTGATTCTATGACCATTAACTATTCAGCATGATTTCAGAAATCCACAGTAAATGTCCCCCCTACACCGTCCATCCTCCATTTCTTGCAGTTTGCTATAATCTGGTGTGTAAAGCTTCCAAAAGTTGTGGAACAGCCTATTTTGAGAGAACTTCTAAGCAGGAACACATTAATGGGTATCAGGTGCAGCTATGAATTTAATGAATGGTTTGCTGGAAATCACATTAAATAGCAACATCCGCCTGCAGATGAGCTCTGCAACGTCCTTATTTCAAGCCCAGGCAGATGGAGGATTTGCAACGTGCTTACTGTTTTCTGGTTCATGCAGCATTGCTTGCTTGTAAATACATTCACAATCATGCTTGAAAAGATTTAGAGCTTGACTGTCCAGCTTTTTAATTTTGCAGCTTCCTCTTCAAAGTAATGAGTGTAGGAAGAATGTAACAAGGTTCATCATGAGAATTAAACTGGTTTAGGATTTTGTCCTGCTCCAAAAAAACCCACAACTTTTTTTTTTTTCCCTCTCTCTCAAACAGCTTTAACCTGAAGAAGGGGGTGAAAGGGAAACTGTCAGGTTCTTTTTAAAATTGTCATTACTTTCTGATGTTAAAGTAAATTTAAAATTTTCATATTTAGGAACCAAAATGGTGAAATGCCATGTCAGGCATCAAGACCAGTGACTTGCTAACATATAGCAAGTCACATCATACAGCTCTTTCAGAGCATTGCAGTAAATTAATTTTTAATGTTGATACTCAAAAATATCCCATTTTATTTTCATTTTCAGCCATTTGCAATCCAAATACCTCCTGCAATATTTATATATGGCTGCCTACTGGGGAAAGAAGAGGTGAAAACACTTTCCCAGGAAATTATTTGTATGGTACATGAGTGGATAGACCAGACTAGCAGGTACTACTTTCTTCCCTTAGCCCTTCCCAAGGATATGAAAGGAGTTAATCTCTCATATACTGTGTGAGCTGTAGGCTTTTTTTCCTATGATTCAAATAAAAAGGATAACAGAGGAAAATGAAGAGCATATTGAATATTGATTTTTGTCTCAAACATAAGGAAGTCCATTTTGGGAATGGGTACAAAAAAGGACTGTTTATTAATAATATCCTGATCCTAAATGGCTTCTGAAAGTTGCTGATCAGTAACTGGACCAAGTTTAACCTCCTGCATATAACTGTCCTGTCTCTTGCTCGAGATAGCAGATCATTTAGACGAAGTTTTTGAAGGACTATGTTACTGAGTTGGTGAGATGAGATTTCACAGAGACATACAAAAGCAGGAGAAAGGTGTGAAAATGTTCATTGATAAGATTATACTTGTTACAATACAGAATGTAAAATATCTTTCTATAAATTCAGTTCCAGGTAGAAAAAATAGTCTTATTCCCAGTCTCAGTCCTACCATGTTAACATAGTTTCACTGACTTCAGAACTACATCCAGTAGACAAATAACACAAATATACAACACTATTGAAGTCAATGGGCCTCTGATGACTCACATCAGTTGGAGCTGCAGTTCAGCTTGTTGTTTGCAGAAATGTCCAAACTTGGAAACTCTTTCTCACATTTCTAGCAAAGTCAAAATAGGTCTTTGTGAAATAACTGCAGTAAACAGTAAATGATGTATGAAATGAAATATCTCATCCATCCCATAAGTGAAGAATGTGCAGAGGAAGCTTTGCTGCTTTCACCACGCAGTTTCAAACAAGTCCCTGATGCAGAACCATCATTTGCATGGAATAATGAGAGGAAGGGGGTGATGCTGTCATTCTTATCTGCTGTTAGGTATGGCACTTCCATATAGAGAGATTCAGATTTTACCCCTTCCTTGTTTTATGTAATAAATACTGTCCTATATTCTCTAAAGCAACTTCCATTGAGTTTGATGGGAGCTGAGCATGCAGTGCTGGGGATCTATTCATGTCTATAAATATTTTACATTAAGTTAAATTTTTATATATAACAGATCTGATCTCTTAGCACATGTCTACACTACGTAGTGAAGTGATGTGTTAAAGACTCCTAAGCTTTCCATCAATAAACTGGCATATCTAGTGTGTTGACATACAAATGTATTGTCTCAGGTCACAAAACCAGTACTGATTTATCAGCTTGGTGATGTGTCTGATGTCTAATATTGCTTGCAAGATATTGCTCATGTAGCACCAGCTCTGCACCATGTAGCATTCACATCCTTCAGAAAGTCTACATTTCACCTGAATTCCTCCATTTTGAAGTTAGATAACTGGTTCATGCAACTTATCTAGGCTTTTTCACTAGGAAGGTCCACATAGTAGTTCCTCTTACTGAATATAAACATCTCTCTGAATAGCTTTTGTGAGCTTAATCAGAGCAGAAGGAGCCTAGAAGATTGGTGTAAATTATCTCAGTCCAGTGAAGCTAGGTGTGGTGAACCCCACCTGTAGGTAACAAATAATTCAACAGTCACTGTAAGATTTCTGCTGTGTACAACCACAAATACTACAAAAGTGAAAAATGTTCTTTTTGATTCTGTACCAGGAGAAAAATGGGTTCTAAGTTCTGAAACTTAAAAAAAAGCCACAGCAAGGCTGGGGAAGCTTCTGAAAAGGACTACTTGTTTCCAAAACTTTGCTCATTTTAGTGGCATGAATCTGCAGATGTTTGACTTTTTTGTTGGCATCTCTGCTATGACAACCATGTCTGACCCACACAAGAGAAGTTTAACCAGGATCGTGCAACTGTTCTCTGCCTATCTGAGTAAGTTTTTCTCACTGTAACATTATGGATGGACATGGATTAGACTCTCTGTGGTGACTATGTGGGGACTGGTTTCCAGTAGCACTCAAGCAGTCAGCAAAGCAGCTCATATTCTGAGTACGGCTGTTTAAGCATCTCTAAAATTCATGCTGTTTTGATACATCACATCTCTAAATTCTTAGCCTCCTCTATTATTCATTTGACTGTGAAGGTCTGCTTGGCAGAGATGTGGTAGGAAATTTAGCCATCAGGCTTGGGGTGCTTCTGAGTTCCAGTGCGCTCTTCCTGAAGCTTTGTTGAAAACAGTTTGCTTGTCTCTGAAAGCAGGGTGATTTGATCACTCTTGGCAGTCACAGTTTCCCCCACGTATTTTGTTTTGTTCCAAGAATGCCAAGAAAATGTTCTTTCTTTTAGAAAATAGTCTTCTCCCTGCTGAATTCACATTAAGATATCCTCAGAGGGCTTTGCTGTCACCTTCTGTAGGTTAAAACAACAGGATGTCCCCCCTTCTTCCCTCTAACTTTGAAGAATATCACACTGGGTTGCCTTTTAAAGCTTTTGAGCTACAGTCTGATATCTACATGCAGTCAGCATCATGCCAAAGAGCAGCATCTAAGAACCTGAAAACTGCATTTGCTTTTTAGTAGAAGAGAACCAACATGCAGAGTTACTAGATATCCTCATTCTCTACCACTCTGTAGGATATGTGAATGTGGCAGCTGCTGCTGTGATTTCTGTGCAGTGTAGACACATCCAAGTTAACGAGAAACTAGCTTGCTAAGCAGAAGCAACCATTTAGCCTGTCCATTCCCAAATGTCACATGATTTTCTGTGCTCTTTCATCCAGTCTGATTGGATCACAAGCCAGCTAATTCCAAACCAGTTCAAATGTATTTTCACTAGATGATAGGTACAGTGGTGCAGCTAAGATTCATGACACTGGGTAAGAAACAGAAGATTTCCATATCTCTTCTTACTTATCTACCTCAAGAATACATATCTATCTACTTCCAAAAGGGATGGAGGGGTTGACAAGCTGATGCTGACATGAGCATCATGTCAGCTGGCCAGAGCAAGAGCTCCACAGAGCAGGTAGCATGAAGTTGAAGAGTTCAGATGAGCGTGAGGGAAAAGCACAGTGACACAGCACGAGCAAGGGAAGCATGTAGTTCTCCATCCCCAGAGCAGCTCATTGCAAAAGGGAAACTTCTTCCCTCTCCCTGCATTTCAGAGTTTGCAGGGGCTTTGACACACAACAAAGTTATCATGTGTTGATCTTTTACCAGCTGAACCTTAGTAACTGCTCGTGGTGAACAGGATGTGCTTTGACTTCACTTAAGCCTCTTTTACTGTGTGCTAAAAGATATGAAATTACCTTTCCCACCTTTGTTTTGGAGTGAAGATCCCTCTTATAGTATTTGGAGAGAAGTTTCACTTAGGAATCTCTCATCTACTTTAGTAACTAAAACCAGACCATGAGATATGGTCACTGTGAGCAGAGAACAGATAACCCCTGTCCTCCCATTCCTTTGTGCTAATCGTTTCCTGACCCAGCAGCCAGAGCATCACTTTCCCAAACTTGTGTGCGCTGGAAGACATACACAGGGACACTGCTGCCAGCTCAATGATATCCTTGGAGCTCTTACTCTTGGTCAATATTTAATACCACCTCAAATACCTACCCAAGAAGATAGGAAAATAAGGGCAAGATTACTTCTAATACCAAATATACTACAATAATGCATGATATTATCCATGTCATCCAGACAGAGAAAGAGAAAGAGCACCTCTAAGACATGTGCTTTCTTACAACTCATGATAAATGAGGGGAGTGGGGGAGTGAAGAAAGACAGAGGGAGATTTTGTTTTGAATTGCCATTTTCAGAGAAATTGCCCCTACAGTCAAAGCATTGATCCAATTTGCCAATGTTTAGATGCTACAGAGGAAGTCAGAGCAATAAAAAGTTTTTTTAAAAAAAAAAAAAGGAAGAGGAAAAAAGTTAGACTGAGTATTAAGAAAAACGGAACAAAAGAAAACACTTTAGAAAGAGAGTTACAGTGAATTCCTAAGAGAAATGGTGGAAACCCCAAAGCATTCATTGTGCAATTTTTTTTCTGGCCAGAGCAGAAAATATGCTTTGGAGAACAATTCTTCATTGTCAGGGGAATTAAGTATATTTCCTACAATATCTTTCCTATCTCAGGTTTCTATGAATATGTGAGATAAGCCAATGGGGGAAAGCCATTAGCTTCAGCGCTCTGCAGCAGCAGAGTAGCGTTAATGCAATTCTGTTACTAAAGACCTAAAGACTGAAGATTCCCCCCCCCCCCTCAAGGTGATGAAAGAATTCTAGGTGACAACAGCCTGTGTGAAAAAACTGAGGAATGTGTAGAAAAATATAGCTATACTTCTTTTATTAACTGGTATTCCCAATCCCAGCTTGAAACATCAGGTTTCTGTGACTATAGCTAGGGGAATATCTGCGCGATTACTTTAGGAAATGTGCCTGCTTTTGCTAAGCAGCAGAGCAGGTTCACGTTTCTTTGCAACTTCACTGTGAACTTTAATCTTCATGTTCATGTATGTCTGGTTAAATACCTTCAAGGCTTTCCCCTTCTGCTACTTACGACTACGTTCCTATTAAATCTGGCATTTCACTGTTGTTTCAAAGAGATTGAATATAGATTCTCTTATACATAGCTTGAACCTTTGATATTTGCATCCAAGTGTGTTCAAGGAATATCACTGTATAGTTACAGAAATATCCTATATAACAAACACTCTGTAAGAAAGAAATAAAGGCTCGGATCAGTCTTTCTTTTATTCTCTGAATAGGTGTTTTGCTTTTAATACTATCTTTTTCTTGTTTACTTAGAAGGTTTATAATCATACCTCATTTCAGCAGAAATGATAATTCAGAGGAACTGGCCACTCTTGACAGTAAAAAGATATTTTATACGGTCCTCCATAGATCTCTTTTATCTCTACTCTGTCCCAAAGAGAAATAAACAAAATCATACAGGTCCAGCCACATGAATTTCAGTTCATCAGAAATGCTGGAAGGAAAGTAATAGCTTATCAATTGGAAATGGTATAAAAAAGTCAGAAAAAAATACAATGTATTATCCAGGCAGCCACACTGAGAGCATAAATGAAAGATTAATAGTTCATATGTTTTTCATTGTGGTACATTGACACCTTTGACCAAAGGGAGGGAAAATATCCCTCTGCTAGAATTACACAGTGATTTCTCAGTCAGACAGCTGCACTAGATTCTTAAGGGGGTTAGCAATCAGAGAGAGATCAAGACCTAAATTTTCATAGAGTCTGCTATGCAATCACTTCCATAGTGCAAAATAAGTCTAAGGAAGCAATTACACGTCTAAATTCTTTCATGCACATGATCATAGGCTTTCTTTTTTAAAACAGTAGTTCTGTGGAGTTATTGGTGTGGTTTTACTAGGAGAAATACTGTTGCATTTGAGATTTTGCACTAGATAATCATAGAATTCATCTTGTGTTGCCTGTTTATAAGTTTTATTTTACTTTAATAGATCTGGTTATGGATGTGGAGTATGCAGTTGAGTAGCATACCTTTTAAATGGCTTAGGATCAGATTGATTCAGGGCACTTCAGATGTTTCCTTGTTTTAGTTTTACAAGGGAAGGTATTGATATTGTAAAAGTAGAGTGTAAACAGGCTACATTGCACTTGTTTAAACAGCGGGGCATGCTCCCGTGCATATAGGAGCAATTCTGCCCTCTCCCCTTTGCCAGCAGTGATGTATCAAACCTCTCCTGTGCACCCCCAGGGCTGCAGCACAGATGAACATTGCTCTAGACGTGGGGGTGCCCTGGGGAGACGCTCTTTTGGGTCAGAGCTGATGGTACACTTTGCAGCTGAGGTGGTCTAGAGACAATATGGGTATAACAGACCCCTTGTAACCATGAGGTACCAGGCACAAGCCTGTTTTTGAGAACACCTGGATTCCTATCCCTGATGCTACACTGCAAAAGGGTCACTGTATGCTTACAGTTATCAATTCCTCTCGCTGTATCACCAGTAAATGCAGCACCAGGTTCTCCATTGAAGGTGGGAGAGAAGAATGGGCCAGAATTGTACAACAGCCACTTTGCAATGCCAGATTCAGTCCACGAGCCTCTGCTTGAAAAGTCCTGCTGGTTCTCACAGGCTAAATCTAGGCAAGGATCTGGGCGCCCCTCCAACCTCTGGGGCCTCTACCTCTGCCCCAGTGTTGTTATGACTCTGTGACAGCCTGGAGCGATCACCCCCACACCTTGTTTTAAACTAACAGGTACCAAGTTTGAATACATGGGAGACAAGGACCCTGGACCATCCATGCTCCATCACATCCCAGAACAAGGCATTAACACAGGCAAAGTCTTCCTTTATAAAAATCATCTAAGCCCAATAAAATATCAATATATTTGCATGAAATATTGTATAGTTTTCAAGTATAGAGTTGCAATTATCTGCCAGTCACATCTATCCATAACTAATATTGATTTGGGGTATAGAACAAAACTCTCTACAGCAATGTATAAAGTCACTATATAAAAGAAACCTCTCTGTGACCCTAACTTCTCCGGCTGTATCTGCAGATCTGAGATTTTTGCATTTCTCTACGTAGTGATTCATTCCTCTGTAATGATATTCCTTTTGTGGAGTGTCAATATATAATTAGAGTTGTGTGCTGTATGTCACTGTGTTAGTCTTACTACAAAATGTGAAGGCTCAGATCCACGCCTGTAAATCAGTAAAGCTCCATTAAAATCAATAGAGCTGCAATGATCTGATCTTCTTGTGCATCTTAATTTCATGATCTTCTTCCTTTCATGTAAACCAAATTACTATTTTCTGAACTCAGATAACTTGTTTTTCTTAAATTTACCCACAACAATGCTAGATTTTTATAGAAATAAATAATTACAGAGAATAGCTATAGTTAACAATAGGGAGATTAAATATAGAATTTTATGCCATAGTGCAAAAAAAGCAACTGATATGACATCCTGCTCTAATTAAAGCATGTTAATTATGGGAACAGATTTATTCAAATTGTACTTTCTATGTGTAAGTGCAATATATAACAGATTTTTAAATATTTCTGCAAGCATGGAAGTAAGATAATTGAAATCTCTGACCTTATGTTTCAATTAGAGTTAGCCAATTCCCATTTTCTAATGCCATATATGAAACACTATGTTACAAATAAAAAGCTAAGTGAAAAAGCTGAGTTACTGATTTTAATCTAGAAGGATGATTTTAACGTTATGAAACCAACAGGAACACTGGGGGCTTGGTATCACTGGCTGTTTTCTGATTTGGGAGATTTCCAAAGAAACTCTGAACTGAAAGAAAGCTTTAGTCATTTGTACTCCGTTGGGTACCGTCTCCGTTTAAACTCTGCTATGTGTGTGTGCTGGATGACGTGCTCAGGAAGTCAGGTAGTATCAAGACAGATAATTTTAGAGCCATATCCCATTGCCACAGTTTGCCTGAAGTAGTCCTTCTACGGATGTCAATGGGCTTAGAGGCTCTCAGGTCTCAATTCAGTTGCTTAAACACAGGCAGCCAGTGTAATTTGAAATGTGCTTGGGTATCTGAGACTTCCAAATAGTACTAGTCAATATGAACCCATGACTTTCAGGAGTGACAGCTGAATCTAGACTTGTGGGATCCCCTCAGGCACAGCAAATGGCACTAAGTGCTTCTGTGCGGGCAACTGAATCGAACCCCAGGGCTGAATTCATTTTCCCTAATTAGACTTACACAATGTACGTTTCTACGTCTGAGTTAGTCTCCCTGTCGGACCTTTACAGACAGGAATAGGTACAATGCATTTGAATTATTTCGGATGTTTGCTTTGGAATGAGATGTCTTGTCCCCAGTTCCCTTCACTTGCTCTAAAAAGATTTCAGAAAACTCTTTGGCATCTTCACTGTAGATACCTTGGCTTGATGCAGTGCTCTAAATACAAACATTAAGGGTCATCTGCTATCCTACCTGTATCTGAGTTGCTTAGTAGCTCACACTAGTTCCCATTTCATAACACTACATCTGTTTACCCTGCAGAATGCCCTTGTGTGCTGTGGATCTACCTGCTTGCATGATTAGTGTCCCATAAGCCTTACAACTGTAATTAAAACAAAGAGGAAGTTTATGGCAAATTCAGACTTTTGACTCCATCATTTTGACCACTACCTAGCCTGCCTACACACTTGTCCTCTGATAATTAGCCACAGTCCACCAGAGGAGGAAGGTCCTTGTGGTTCCATTATTTCACAGCTTCCTGCCTCTGGCTGAGAAGAAGAAAGGGGTATTGGTACCGTAAGACATTAATTTAAGGCAGCAAGATGGTAACTGGAAGCTTTCCACTAACTTTAATGAACTTTGGACTGGAATCATAAAGACAAAGTCTCAACAAACACCTTCACTGAGAAAGTGACTTGCTGAAATAAGTCATACAAGGCTGATCAATGGTTTCACACTGTTCACATGGCCCTGTATGCCTTCATGTTTCTCAGTATGATGCAATGTCTTCATACTATCCCATGGCTATGGGGAATTTGAATGTGTTTTGATTTCCATTTGAATTGTGAATCTACACTTCTCTGAAGTATAGGTCTGCTGTGAGTTGGCCTTGGCCAGCAGCCATGCACCCACACAGCCACTTGCTCACTCCCCTCTCAGTTCTGCCTCCCCACAGGATGGGGGAGAGATTAAGAACAAAAGTGAGAAAACTTGTGGGTTGAGATAATGACACTTTAATAAGTGAAAGAAAGATTTAAAAAAAAAAAAAGAAAGAAAGAAAAAGCAAAGGATAAAAAAAAAGTGATGCAAAAGCAATCACTTACCACCTCTCACCAACAGACCCATGCCCAGCCACTCTCTGAGCAGCAGCCACCTTGGAAATCAAGTGCCCACGTCCCACCCTCTTCTTCCTCTACCCCAGTTTTCATCGCTGAGCATGATATTATATGGTATGGAATAGATGTTTGGCTAGTTCAGGTCAGCTGTCCAAGCTGTGTCCTCTTCCCAATCTCTCCCAGCCTACTCGCCGTGGGGGCAGAGTGGGAAAAAGAGAAAGCCTTGCCATTGTGCAAGCACTGTTCAGCAACAGCCAAAACACTGGTGTGTCATCAACACTGTTTTAGCCACAAATCCAAAGCACAGCACCACACGGGCTGCTATAAAGAAAATTAACTCCATCCCAGCCAGACCCAGTACAAGGTCTAACGACATTGCTTTCTTGGGGGCAAGGCAAAATCAGGAGTACCGGAGAACAGCATGGTTTATCTACGTGCTACCATCTATTGAAGGCTGAACACAGTAAAGGGCTGAAGGGATGAGAGGAGTGGAGCAGTTCCAGAATCAGAGTGAACATCTCATCTGTCTGTAGCTCCCAAAGCAACTCAACTGTTGTTATTAAGGGCTAATTGTTGATTTGCTGCATGGATGCTCTAAAATGGAAAAGCAATCAGATATTATTCTTTGTCACTTCAGATCAGATTCCCAAGGGCAGAATGAAGGTTGCATTGGATTATTTTCATATTGTCCATTTTTTTGGCCCTATCTAAGCAACAGCATGAGTTTCACTTTAAAGGGAATACAGAAATAAATATACAGGTTTACATATTAAAATGCACAAACCTTTCACTGTGCAGTCTAAGCCTTTTACCAGGCAGCTAGAATTTTTCTGCTTGTTTTGTATCTGTTAGATCCCTCCTCACTTTGATTGCACATCCTTTCCCTCCTGCTCTAAATAGTCAGAGATCATCACTGCATTTTACTGAACATTTGCCAAGAGAAGGTGCTGGTTTTTATGGGAGGTGTTGGAAACATCTCAAAATATAGGTTGTATAGCAGAACACTCAGCTTTTAAATTGGTCTAGGATTTTTTTCCCCTGAAAAGTGTCATATTGGCACACGAAGTATCTTTCTGTGGCTGTTTGTGTGGAACAGACACCCAATTAGTAACAAGCTGGTGCTCAGTCCATCAGTAGTTGAAGTGTTTTGTTTGGAAGCTCCGGCCTTGCCTTTTGTTTTTCTTTCTAGTTGAAGAAGCTATTGTTATCACACCATGCAAGCAACAGTGGTGCCAACTGTACCAAATATTGTTTTGCTTGCAGCCTCACTGGCACTTACTTAATTATTGTCTCTTTTCATTTAAACTACATACTGTCAGAACATTTTAGTACTTCAAGGCAAAAAGAACACTTGAGAACATTTTTATCACTTATAAATAGAGACTCAGAAAAGGATAAGGGCACCTGGATGCATTTCTCATTTAATATATAGTTAAGTTAATTATATTACTTAATAAGAAAGATTGTGCATGAAAACATTGGATGCAGCCAGGAGGTTTTTATATAATAACCAGTTTTTCCAAATACATTGGTTGCATACTGATACTCTGGGTTTTTCTTTTGGGCTGAGGAAATAACTGGAACTGTACATTGCTTTTTACAAGATTTAACTTCATCTTTGCTTGCATGATGACAGTAAGTCAGAGGCTGTAACTGGAATCTGGTGTGAATCAGTTTGGCCAGTGTTTCTCATTATTATACAGACTGAGCCAAAATGCTGGATTCAGACATTTTTGTATTTTGGTGCATTTGAAATCCCCATCGCTGTGCATGTTTCAACATGTCCTCATCTTTAGGGACTTCTGTGAGCTCAGTGGAGGAAAAAAAATAACAATTGTGTTTGTGGACAAGTAACTGTCCATCTCAACTGATTAAAAGCAATTCTCTGTAACATCAGATGTTTGGTGACAACTTTAAGACAACCACAGTTCCCCCTGCCTGTCCCCAGACAGTATATATCATGAGGGAAGAACTCCATGCTGACTTTGATTGGGTCACCATGCCCACGTAGCACGGTGCAATACTGGGAGGAGGTGTTAACTTGTTCCCTTAAAATTCTATGGGTACATAAACAGGAGATGGTGACTGAACCAATAAATCCTTCCTCTCAGGGCATTGTCAACGTGAGTATCATACTAACGTGACAAGATTTCACTGCATTTTGCTGAAGCGAAGTCCCTATCAGGCTTCACTGAGTCCTTAGAACACGTCCCTTTTTCAAGCACCTCTCTATGCTTGGGAAAAAGTTTCTGTTTTGTCTTTTTTTTTTTCTTCAAGTCACTCGTGCATTTGTCACAAGACGATAGAGTTAATTTTCTTCCTAGTAGCTGGTATAGTGCTGTGTTTTGGAATTAGGATGAGAATAATGTTGATAACACACTGATGTTTTAGTTGTTGCTAAGCAGTGTTTACACTAAGTCAAGGACTTTTCAGCTTCTCATACTGCCCTGGCAGCAAGGAGGTTGGCAGAAGAGGAGGCACAAGAAGTTGGGAGGAGACACAGCCAGGACAGCTGACCCAAGCTGGCCAAAGGGATATTCTATACCATATGATGTCATGCTCAGTATATAAGCTAGGGGGAAAGCTGGACAGGGGCTGGCTGCTTGGGAACTGGCTGGGCATCAGTCGGCGGGGGGTGAGCAATTGCATTGTGCATCACTTGTTTTGTATATTCTAATTCTTTTATCATCATTATTATTATTTTCCCTTCCTTTTTTGTCCTATTAAACTGTCTTTATCTCAACCCACGAATTTTACTTTTTTTCCAATTCTCTCCCCCATCCCACTGAGGGGGGGAGTGAGTGAATGGCTGTGTGGTGTTTAGCTGCCGGCTGGGTTAAACCACGACAACCTGAAATATGGAAAGTGCTCTTTCCCTCCCTGATGAAGGAACAGCAGATGAGAAATAAACATATAAATTAAAAAAAAAAAAAAAAAAAGAAAAAATCTATCCAACTTAGTAATAAGAAAATAAAGGATTCACAGACGATAATTTAGTCCTTAGAAAATGTTGAAGTTTCAGCAGGGATACACTTGGCCCAGGAGGATTAACAAATTGTAATCCTCAATGTGAAAGAATTATTATTACCTTCATCCAAGGTACTGATGAAGTACGACTGAGAAAATAAGAACCCAAAGCAAAATATAAACAAATATTTTCATCTTAAGAAATAAGACTACATTTGGTGAGACCATTTATTACACTGTATTCCTGCTATCCTTCAGTTTTTGTATGTATTTGTCTGCTTCTCTTCTAGCTCTTTTATTGTCTGCATTAAGGACACAAATGAAGGAATGCTTACCTGTGTAAGGTTTTCTTTTGTGCTTCACAAGGTGAACTCAGACTAGTGCTTTTCTGTAGTGTGTCTGATTTTCCCTTCTGGTTTATTTTATATGTGGGACATGTCTCAGTAAACAGAGCTCAGTGGTCACTTGAATTTTCATACTTCAATTTATTAGAATGTGATCAAAAAATTTGAGACCATTTGGACAAGAAAGGTCATTCCTGTGCCTTGTATCTATTAATGAAGTACTGCAAAGCTCAAGAGAGATATAATTATGCTGTTCTGCGAGAGGTTTATGAAATTTCATTAGTGAAGTCTTTTACCAGTTTTCATGGCACACAAAAAAAAAGAAAAAAAGAGTCATCTGATAACTTGTTTAAGGTTAAAAGAAAAAGTATACAGGCTTTTTAGAAGGAATGACAACTACAAGTTATAAAACACATCAGCAACTCTAGAAGGAACTTACCAGGAGCCTGGAAAAACAGAGACTGAAATGAAATATTGTCCTGGGATAGAGTTAATTTTCTTCCTAGTAGCTGGTATAGTGCTGTGTTTTGGAATTAGGATGAGAATAATGTTGATAACACACTGATGTTTTAGTTGTTGCTAAGTAGTGTTTATACTAAGTCAAGGATTTTTCAGCTTCTCATGCCCAGCCAGCAAGAAGGCTGGAGGGGCACAAGAAGTTGGGAGGGGACACAGCCAGGACAGCTGACCCAAACTGGCCAAAGAGCTATTCCATACCATATGACATCATCCTGAACAATAAAACTCGGGGGAGTTGGCCGAGGAGTGGCGGCCCACTGCTTCGGGACTGGCTGGTCATCGGTCAGCGGGTGGTGAGCAATTGTTTTGTGCATCACTTGTTTTGTATATTCTTTTATCATTATTACTAGTTTCCCTTCCTTTTCTGTCCTATTAAGCTGTCTTTATCTCAACCCACGAGTTTTACCTTTTTTCCGATTCTCTCCCCCATCCCACTGGAGGGGAGTGAGTGAATGGCTGTGTGGTGTTAAACCTGTTTAAGCCTGCCGGGTTAAACCACAACAAATGTGTAAATGTTTGTAGAGGGTCAAGGATGTGCCATGCGAAATAGAATTAAGCTGACCTCACAGTTTAAGCTATTCGAACATGTGAATGGCAAAGGTTTTGTCATATGTCTTTGTGCTAGCCATCAGTATAACTACTGTCTGTCTCCACATCATGCTGCGCTGCCTCTCCCCACAGGACTGTGCTCCTGAATGGTGTTTAACATAAAGCTAATGGTACGCTATGTTGATCCTGAGAGGAGCTTGAATTCAGGGGTGAGATTACCCCTTCTTGGCTGACAGAGATAAAATGCATGCAAGAAAGGATTCCTGAGACATTTCTAAGTCAGTGACAGAGTCAAAAAGAATTGTGCCCAGCTTCTTCCCAGAAGAATTGTCTTCTCCTATAATGTGACATTTAGTCTTTATGTGAACTTTTGCTGATGTGTCAGATTGCAGGAGATTGTATGAACATTTTGTCCCTAAGGAAGAAATCACACCCAATACTTCCCTAACATAATGTAATTAATTAATGTATTGCTCTTCATCAGAAGAATCTCTCTGGCTGTTTTGTATAATTATAGCTGAGTTCATATTTATCAGAAACCTCTCTAGAACAGCCACAAACAAGATTTGCTTTCCTAAGCCCACTGTATCTCATTACGACAGTGGAGAGATCATGCCCTGGTGGAACTCATGATCTCGAGGGATATAGGCCAGGAAAAAAGTATAGACATGACCCTGAACCTTAGGAAAGTAAACTTTTAGATGTTTAAAGCACTAGTGGATGGGTCCCCCTGGGAAACTGCCCTGAGGGATGAAGGAGCAGAAGAGAGCTGGCAGCTATTTAAAGACATTTTCCTTACAGCACAAGAACTCTGGATCCCCACATTCAAGGAATAGGGTAAGGAAGGCAGGAGACCAGTGTGGCCAAGTAAGGACTTCCTGGTCAAACTGAAACACAAGAGGGAAATGAATAGGCAGTGGAAGCAGGGTCATACATTCTGGGAAGAACATGGAATACTGCCTGTGAGTGTAAGGATGGGATCAGGATAGATAAGGCTGGAGCTAAATTTGGTAAGGAATGTGAAGAATAAAAATAAGGGCTTCTACAGGGATGTTAGTCAGAAAAGGAAGATAAAAGAAATTGTACCCTCGGGATAAATGAGATGGGGGATCTGGTGACAACTGACATGGAGAAGGATGAGGTACTCAACAAATTTTTTGACTCATTTTTCACTGGCAATTGCTATTCCCACACCTCTCAAGTGGATGGACCTCAAGGCACGGGCTGGGAGAATGAAGTCCCACCCATCATAGGAGAAGATCAGGTTCGAGACCACCTGAGAAACCTGAATATACATAAATCCATGAGATCCAATGACATGCACCCCAGGGTCCTCAGGGAAGTGGCAGATGTAGTTGCCAAGCCACTCTCCATCATATTTCAAAAGTCATGGCAGTCTGGCGAACTCCCCCAGTGACTGAAAAGAGGGAAATATCACATCCATTTTTAAAAAGGGTAAAAAGGAGGACCCTGGGAACTACCGACCAGTCAGCCTTACCTCTGTCCCTGGGAAGATCATGGAACAGATCTTCCTGGAACCTATGTCAAGGCATACGGGTGACAGGGAGGTGTTTAGAGACAGCCAACATGGCTTCACCAAGGGCAAATCGTGCCTGACTGATCTGGTGGCCTTCCATGATGGAGTGACTGCATTGGTAAATAACAGAAGAGCTACAGATGTCATCTACCTGGATTTCTGTAAGGCCCTTGATATGGTCCCCCACAATATTCTTGCTGCTAAATTGGAGACATATGGGTTTGATGGATGGACTGTTAGGTGGATAAGGAATTGGCTGGCTGGTCACAGTCAAAGAGTTGCAGTCAGCAGCTCAATGTCCAGATGGAGATCAGTGACGAGTAGTATCCCTCAGGGGTCCGTATTGGGACTGGTACTGTTTAATATCTTCATCAATGACATAGACAGTGGGATTGAGTGCACCCTCAGCAACTTTGCTGATAACACCAAGCTGAGTGGTGCAGTTGATCCGCTTGGGAAGGGATATCGTCCAGAGGCACCTTGATAGGCTTGAGGAGTGGACCATGTGAACCTCATGAGGTCCAAGAAGGCCAAGTGCACGGTCCTGCACATGGGTTCAGGCAATCACCAGTATCAGTTCAGGCTGGGTGATGAATTGATTGAGAGCAGCCTTGCAGAGAAGGACGTGGGGATATTGGTAGATAAAAAGTTGGACATGAGCTGTCACTGAGCCCGGAAATCCAGTCATATCCTGGGCTGCATCAAAAGAAGCATGGCCAGCAGGTTTAGGGAGGTTATTCTCTCCCTCTACTCTGCTCTCATGAGACCCCACCTGGAGTATTGCACCCAGCCCTGGGGTCCCCAGCACAAGAAAGACACGGACCTGTTAGAGCAGGTCTGGAGAAGGGCCACAAAAATGATCAGAGGGATGGAACACCTCTCCTATGAGGAAAGGCTGAGAGAGTTGGGGTTGTTCAGCCTGGAGAAGAGAAGGCTACAGGGAAAACTTATTGCAGCATTTCAATACTTACATTGGGCTTATAAGAAAGACGGAGAGAGACTTTTTCCAAGGTCTGTAGTGATAGGACAAGGGGCAAAAGTTTAAAATGAAAAAGGTAGATTTAGATTAAACATAAGGAAGAAATTCTTTACAATGAGGGTGGTGAGGCACTGGAACAGGTTGCCCAGAGACGTTCTGGATGCTCCATCATTGAAAGTGTTCAAAGTCAGGTTGGATGGGGCTTTGAGCAACCTCATATAGTGAAAGAAGTCCCTGCCCATGGCAGGGGAGTTGGACTAGATGATCTTTAAAGGTCTCTTCCAACCCAAACCTTTCTATGATTCTATGACCATGCATAGAATTAACTACTCTTTGTGCCTGCCTTCCTTTGAGCTCTCATTCACAGATTTACAGTTATATATGAAACCTCCCTCAGGGCAAAATCTCTGTGTTTTAATACTAACACTGAGCACTATGTCTGGAGGGCTGTCTTTGAAGGGAGTTGGCAAGTGACTCATTAACCCGTCTGGAGGATGCTGCATATGACTAACTTGACTTTGAATCACTCAGCTTACAAAGAAGAGTACAATATCACAGCACTGAGTTAAGTCATCTTCAGGGTATCTCTTCAATACAAATAGATCCTCAGCTGACATAACTGTTCCCACTTTCTGACCGTTCTTACTAGGAAGGTTGGTCCTATTTATGAAGTAGTAACTTGGCATTTATGAGTCCTATATTAAATTTCTTGTACCTCTGCACACCTTCTTTGTGACCTTGGACAAACCTTTTTAGGAAAAGACGTTTAAAGGTATTGAACACCTAAATCTGTAAAGATGTGCCTAGTGATTTAAATGGGACATGGACATCTTTGCAAATGTCACAGAATACCAAATATCTTATTTTCAAATCTTCCTTTTAGTCTTTTCGTTCCTCAGTTGCTCATCAGTACACAGGAGATAAAAGCACTCTCCTGTCTCATGGGATAAAAATCCATCAGCATTGTGATATTTTTTCTATATCCAGATAAGAAATACGAGATTGGAAAGTTTTAATGTGCGTGTTAGATGGACAGACATGCGCATCATTCTTAGTATCATCTAAAAAATCACAGACTACAGTAGTACTTATTTTATCATAGTAGGACAACTTTGAAACCTCCAAGCTGTGTATTTATCAAATAATATAATTGTAGAAAAAGAACCCTCCTGCTACTCTAAAAATACTATTTATGGCAAGAGTTCTCAAAAGCAGATGTATTCGTATAGGTATACATATATACTAAATGGCACACTATAAAATCATGGGTATATAACAGAAAATTACAGCTAAAATTACATCAGGAAGTGGTAGTGGCATCTAGTAGCACAGGTCTAAGAACAAAACAACAAAATACAGATACATTATTCTGTTGCTACAAAAAGGTTATTTGCCTGATCAGATGTTTCCGTCTATAGCTCTTTCCCTTGGCTTGGAACATGCTGAAGCAACAGATCAATATTTGTTTCTACCAAAGACTACAAATCCTTGTGACGGTGAAATCCTTATTCAAGAGATGATAACAAATATGTTTTTGCCTAATTGGTTCTAATGCTGCTTGTGCAACTGCAGTGTGCCTTTGCAATCATTATCTTTTCATGAGCAGAACTGAGCAACATGTGGAAAGTTTAGTGAAAAAGGCTGTTTTGTAGGATAATAACATATCAGAGCATCTGAACTTGAAAGTAATGCCCTTTGATGCAGAGTCATCTGTCTAAGTCTGTCATAATCATAACTATCTCCATCCTTTTCATTTGTGCTAAGTGCCCAGCAGAAAGCGTCTCTTCCACACACTGCAGTTCTTTATGCAATTGTTGTTCTTGCTCTGTGATCAGTGTTTTGCTACTTAAGTGTCAGCTTCATACATATTTCTTGACTAGCCTTTGTGTATGTTTGTGCCTATGTGTTGTGTCATTTAGTGAAAGTAAGGTGAACCTCTCCTGCAAAGTGATGGGTCATCCTGCAAGGCGAGGGGAATTCACAGCAGCCTCTCTTCCTACCTCCATACAATTCCTCACCAAAACAGCACCTGATGTTGGCCATTGATAGAGAATACAAGAATAAGCAGGCAGGAAATTCAGGGGACTGTTCAATTATTAGCTTCTGCCTATCTCAGAATATCAAATGAGTCGGCCAAATTTTCTGATCTGATTGAAAGCTAACCCAGAAAAAGACCCAACAAAAAAATCAGTTTTCTTTTGGATCAGTTAGTGAGTTAGTGATCTCACAGGAGTATTATCACTGGAGCTACATAAAAGACAGGGCTGGCATGCTTGTATATGGAAGAGAGAGAGCAGGAATAGCCATTTTGAAGTTAGTTCCTATTATAGATTGATTCAGATGGCTGTAAAACCGCAGAATTAGAGCAGACTTCATTTAATAAGCACAATTCTGTGCTCTTTTTATAGTGAGCAGCAAAAGGACTAGGGTATTTTTTATTAAAATATACTTAAACATATATTTCTTATACACAAGCATTTTAATCAGATTTGTGTTTAGAACCTGTTGGTATTCCAGTTATTATTATAATGTTTCATAAGTTATTCCCCACGGTTGCATTCTTGAACGGAGGTCGGCCACTGGAGATTAAAGAAAAAGCTCCCAAAATGGAAGACATCCTACGTGATGGGCAGACTGGCCTGATACTGGAACACATGGTTTGACCTGGACAGACACTGCTGCATTGTGATTTTACAAATTGCTTTCCCTTTCTTATATCTTAGCTTTGACAGCTGTAAAGCAGAAATAATTATATAGGCCTCCTCTGAAAGAGCATTCAGATTCGTGAGAACAAAGTGTGCTCTTCCAGAAATGTGTATTACTAACAGTAATTAAGCCTTACTGAGGTTAATGGAAGCAAGAAGACCTAGGGATAAGCTGGAGCTGAATCTCTTTTTTCCTGTACACCACTTCATTGTGCTTATCATTGACGAAATCTCGAAGAAATGCATCATTTAGGGAACTAAAGTGCTTAATCCATGCCCAACTTTAGAGATATAAGAGGTTCTACTGCCATTATTGACATTGCCTGCATGGTAAGGCTTGTCACATGTGTCAGCAAGGACTGATGACGCGTTGATAATAAAAACCTGTCTTTGAAATGTGCAGGAAATTTGCTTTGGATGGTTAGAATGTGGTCAACAACAGTCTGCCCTGTATTATGTTCCTTAAGAGAAATGTCAGCCTTAAAATTCCTTCTTGTAACTTCCCAGTTCCTATCACTGTCCGCCACTGGACAAGTTGCAGATTCAACTGAACACATGGGAAAGGTGAATAGCAAACAATAAAGCTAACAGTACATAAAGCAATTTGAGGCAGTAATAAAGCTGCCAGGATTTGATGTAAATGGCACCAAGATTGTAGCAAACGTTATGAAAATCTGCTTACATCAGATGTGTTGGGTATCCATTAAATGCACAAGACTCTTTTCAGACAGCTATGTCAATTCATGTCAAAACAAAAGAGCAATAAAGTAGTGGATTCTGCAAAAGTTGAAGATTATGAAATAAAATTATAGAATCATAGAATAGTTTGGGTTGGAAGGGACCTTAAAGATCATCTAGTTCCAACCCCCCTGCCATTGGCAGGGACACCTTCCACTAGACCAGCTTGCTCAAAGCCCCATCCAACCTGGCCTTGAACACTTCCAGGGAGGGGGCATCCACAGCCTCTCTGGGCAACCTGTTCCAGTGCCTCACCACCCTCACAGTAAAGAACTTCTTCCTTGCATCTCATCTAAATCTACCCTCTTTCAGTTTAAAGCCATTACCCCTTGTCCTGTCACTGCATGCCCTTGTAAAAAGTCCCTCTCCAGCTTTCTTGTAGGCCCCCTTTAAGTACTGGAAGGCTGCTGTAAGGTCTCCCCGGAGCCTTCTCTTCTCCAGGCTGAACAACCCTAACTCTCTCAGCCTGTCTTCAGAGGAGAGCTGCTCCAGCCCTCTGATCATCTTTGTGGCCCTCCTCTGGACTCGCCCCAACAGGTCCATGTCCTTCTTATGTTGGGGGCCCCAGAGCTGAACTCAGGACTCCAGGTGGGGTGTCATGAGAGCGGAGTAGAAGGGGAGAATCACCTCCCTTGACCTGCTGGCCATGCTTCTTTTGATGCAGCCCAGGATACAGTTGGCTTTCTGGGCTGCAAATGCACATTGCCAGGTCACGTTGAGCTTCTCGTCAACCAACACCCCCAAGTCCTTCTCCGCAGGGCTGCCCTCAATCCACTCATTGCCCAGCCTGTATTTGTGCTTGGGCTTGCCCTGACCCAGGTGCAGGACCTTGTACTTGGCCTTGTTGAACTTCATGACATTTGCACGGGCCCACCTCTCAAGCCTGTCAAGGTCCCTCTGGATGGCATCCCTTCCCTCCAGCATGTCGACTGCACCACACAGCTTGGTGTGATCAGCAAACTTGCTGAGGGTGCACTCAATCCCACTGTCCCTGTTGCCAACAAAGATGTTAAACAGTGCTGGTCCCAATACCGTCCCCTGAGGAATGCCACTCGTGACTGGTCTCCACTTGGACATCAAGCCGTTGACTGCAACTCTTTGAATGCGACCATCCAGCCAATTCCTTATCCACCGAGTGGTCCACCCATCAAATCCATGTCTCTCCAATTTAGAGACAAGGATGTTGTGTGGGACAGTGTCAAATGCTTTGCACAAATCCAGTGGATTTGATATGTTGAGTGTTGTATCGTGTGTTTTTTAAGATTAAACACAGACTTTCTGATGAATCCTGACATGTTTATTTCTTCCTTCCCCAGCACAACTGAAATAACCAATAAACACAAAAAAACTCTCCTGCAAAGATTGTGTTATCATTTTTCTTCCAGGTTGTGAGCA
This sequence comes from Gymnogyps californianus, assembly GCF_018139145.2. NCBI lineage: Eukaryota > Metazoa > Chordata > Aves > Accipitriformes > Cathartidae > Gymnogyps > Gymnogyps californianus. The sequence goes on along the minus strand of NC_059472.1, from coordinate 6,862,743 downwards.
CCTGGCTTTTTGATGCACAATTCATTATTTATTTTATGGGCAGTAGTAAAAATAAGTAATTAACTAACCAGATATGTGTCCCCTCACCCCCAACATCAACAGAGCTGTAAGCACTGGTTTATTTGAAAAAACGTTTACGGCTTTTATAGGACACTTTTGGGTAAACTTTACAATGGTTGTTGAAAGGATCCTGAAAAAATGTTGCATTGCTACATTATTTTGATGTTCATACATTGCAATGACTGGAATTTCAGGTGAATACTTATTTGGCTTTGTCAGCAGAGCTTTTTATCTAGAATACCATCATTCTAGGGTTTTAAAAACATATGTATATAATGACTAATTCACTTTGCCCACTACAATGACTGCATTTATGTGATGACAACACGTGCAAGCTCTAAGGAGAACAGCCCTATAAGAAAAAATCAAACATTTTACCTCCACTTTACACACATAATGCCACATTTGCTGGAGTACTTCAAGAGCTCCTGTATTATGTTTGTAGTATGCTTCATAAACTGCACTAAGTAAAGCAGTAAAGACTAATGGTAAGCAGACTAGATTGCTATGGAGAATAGAATGAGTTGGTCCAAAATTATTTTATATAATGGGATAAGGGAGATGATGATCCACAAAGAAGTGAGGAAGGGATGGACTGGGTTGGCAAGCAAAGTGTGCAGTGTGATGTGGAATAGAGAGACCTTGAAAACAGTAACAGGGCTGAAGCGGCCCCACTCTGAGAATATGCACACCAATAATGAAGTACCTACAGGACATCAATGTGAGGGAAGTTCTCATATCTTTTCAGGGAAATCTCCATGACTGGGGGCCCATCTGATGTGCTTGTATACTAATTCACACAGAGAGGGAGATGGTTGATGTCATGGTGAGGCCACTTTTGATTATCTTTAAAGGTCATTATGATCAGGGGAGGTTCCTGAAGACTGGAAGAAAACAAATATCACTCCTGTCTTGAAGAATAGCAAGAAGGAGGACCTGGAGAAATATGGAGTGGTCAGCCTTATCTCAATCTCTGGCAAGGTGATGGAGCAAATCCTTCTGGAAACCATTTTCAAATATATGAAGGGGAAGAAGGTGATTGGGAGTAGTCAACATGGATTTATGAAGGTAAAATTATGGCTGACCAACCTGACAGATTTCTACAACAAGATATCTGTCTCGGTGGGCAAGTGGAGAGCAGCAGATGTTGTTTATCCTGAATTCAGCAAGGCTTTTGACACAATCACTCATAACATTCTTAGATAAACTATGAAATAAGAACAAGATAAATGGACAGTGAGGTGGACTGAAAGATGGATGAACTGCTGGGCACAAAGGGTTGTGATCAGCTGCACAAAGTTGAACTGGAGGCCAGTTACTAGTGAGGTACCCCAGGGATCTGTACTGGAGCCCATACTGTTTAAGCTCTTCATCAGAGTGCACCCTCACCAAGCCTGCAGATGATATAAAACTGGAAGGAGTGGCTGATGCACCAGAGGGTTTTGCTGCCATCCAGAGGAACCTGAACAGGCTGGTGAAATGGGCTGACAGGAACCTCATGAAGCTCAACAAAGGTAAGTGCAAAGTCCTGCCCCTGGGGAGGAATAACCCCCCACACCAGTACATGTTGAGGACTAATCAGCTTGAAAGCAGCTTTGCAGAAAAGGACCTGGGGGTCCTGATGGACATCAAGTTGCATGTAATTCAGCAGTGTAATTCAGCAGTGTGCCCTGCAGCAATGAAGGCCAGCTACCTCCTGGGCTGCATTAGGAACTGCATTGCCAGTAAGTCATAGAATCATAGAATGGTCTGATTTGGAAGGGAACTTTCAAGATCATCTAGTCCAACTCCCCTGCCATGGACAGGGACTTGTTTCACTAGATGAAGTTGCTCAAAGCCCCATCTTTGAATGTGACCTTGAACACTTCCAATGATGGGGCATCCTCAACTTCTCTGGGCAACTTGTTCCAGTGTCTCACCACCCTCATCATAGAAAATTTCCTCCTTATATCTAATCTAAATCTACCCTCTTTCAGTTTACAACTGCACTCAATCCCACTGTCTGTCATGGATGAAGATATTAAATAGTTTTGGTCCCAGTATGGACCCTTGAGGTATGCAACTCAATACTGGTTTCCACTTGGACATTGAGCCATTGACTGTAACTCTTTGGATGCAGCCATCCAGCCAATTCATTATCCATCTAAGAGTCCATCCATCAAACCCCTATCTCTCCAATTTAGTGGCAAGAATGTTGTGTGGGACTGTACCAAAGGCTTTACAGGAGTCCAGGTAGATGACATCAGTACCTCTTCCCTTGTCCACTGATGCAGTCACTCCATCGTAGGTGGCCACCAGATTAGTCAGGCACAGTTTGCCCTTGGTGAAGGTCGAGGGAGACGACATTGTCCCTCTGCTTTAGTGAGATAGATCTAGTGTGCTGTGTCCAGTGCTTGTGGCTGGACCAGATGATCTCTAAAGGCCCCTTCCAACTTTAGCTATTCTGTAAATCCATGATTCTTTAATGGGACCTTTTATTGAAAATCAGCTTATATAAACATAATTTTGTTTATGGAAAAAAATTTTGTTTAGTGGAAAACTATCCAAAGGAGCCATGAAAACTGCATAATGATCAATTTCAACATAACATGAACATGATTAGAGGACTGCTGACATGCTAGAGTTCTTTTGTAGAAACGCCAGTGATTATGCAAAGATGATGTTACAGGAACTTCTGAAAAATGCAACACAAAGAGATATTGGAAACAACAGTAAGACAAAAAAATAATATAAAAACTCACCAAGAAGCAGCAAGAAGGCAAAGGAAATAACACTGCATTTACCTTGGGAAAATGCAAGTTGATAAACTTAAGGAAAATAGTATTTAAAAAAGAAGAGAAAACACAATCAAATTATAACGTTTAAAAATCTGGAGTTGATAATGGATAAAAAACAATTATCATTGGTGTGGGAAGCAATATTGCAACTAAATAGCAAAGAATAATGTGATTTTCTACTGCTTACTCGGAGACCTTGCATCACAAAAGAGAGACACTTGGTGAGATAACATCTGGTATGCTCATAGATACATGGATTTTGAGGTCATTTTTATCATTTAGTCTGATCTCACTCAGCAAGAAACTTTTGAGCTCTGACATCCAATATCTTGTGGTTCAGGTTTCCTCTTGAAAACTTCTTGGAAGTTCAAATTTCAATATTGTCCCAAACTTGTTGGGACATGAGAAAGAAGCACCAGTTAGGAGGCTGATCACATGATGTGTTTTTGCTCTTGGACACTTTAGACTCAGAAAACAAGCATCTGGAAAGAAGAGGTGGTGCCAAAAAGATGTGTTCCTGAAAAGAAGGGGAGGAAAAGAAAGACAGGGTCCAGAAACAAGAAGATGAAGGTCCTGGTTGGAGGAAACATCCTGGAAGTGGGAAGAGGTCTGGGAGATGGAGGAGGTGTGTGGAGATGAGGCCCTGAGGATGCCCAGGGACCTCAGCCAGTAGCATCCTTGACTGGTGACTGCGAGCAGCGGTGCAGCTTGGACCAACATGACTTTGTGCCTGAGCATCATAGACCAGCAGTGACCTCCCTGCAGGGGAGGGGAGTTAAGACTTGGTGAGCATAGCACTGCAGGGGAGAGTGAGTAAGTTAGATAATCAAGTAGGGAAAAAATCCTACCTCCTTGCTTCTTAAATAAACCCCAGTATCCAGATACACTACAGGTTGCCATTTACTCTTTCTCGTCCGTGACATAATACAGACAGATAAAAGGAGAAACTGGACACTTATATATGCGAAGGGTTTGCAGGACAGATATATAAAAAAATGTAGCTCTTTGCTCAAGGCCAGAAAATCTCAGAGTCTCTGTTAGTTAGTTTAACATGCGGAAAATACCTCCCTAGTTTTAAATCTTTCATTATTACTGTTATTATTATTATTATTTACAGATAAATGAACAAGTCAAGCATTTGAAGGAAACTTTATGACTTATTATAAGATAGATGGCCACTCTGTCTGATGTTAGGGAAAAACAAAACCAACCAAACAAAAAAAACCCAAACCACCAACTAATTTCATGTAATTTATTTTGCATAAAGTGGATTTCTCCTTGACTTCCATCAGTTACCAATGGAAACCCAAAACATGCTTATGGTCACTGTTTTAAATCAAAACTGTAAGAGATATGAGCATACCAACAAAATGTAAAACCTCTATAAGGATCAATAAGGGAAGGAGAAGATGCAGAGACTCCAAGTATCCACCAGGACCACTGACTTTGGCTCCTGAGTACAAAAGTAATAGGTATTTTGTCTTCCAGAAGTGAGATTACATCACCAAATGTATAGAAAGATATCTAACCTTCTTCAAAAGGCTATAAAGTTCAAATATTAAGAACTAGTGTCAAGCTTTTACCCACTGACAACATATACTGTAATGCCCCACTTAGCTCCCAACAGCAATTCAGCCGAACTTTGGAAGCTGCTTTTAACTGCTGGGTGTGTTTCACCTCGCATATTCTAAATTCCCGCAGAACTCCTGGAATTTATTTTTGCATGCCTTAAATCCACGAAGTTCTCCAGTTGCAATCCCACAAGAGTTGTGTTTTTGTCCTCTGTATATAGATGTAGACTTAGAAAGAAAAATTAATTCCCTGGACTAGGATACATCTTAATCATCTTTAGACATAGAAAGTGCAGATACCTACATTTGAGTTAATTGTCTGGGCTCCAAGAGAAGAAAACCAGAAACTGTAGGCTTGCAGTTAATTTGATTTATGTTAGAGGTTTTCTTTAGTAATGAATCACAAACTATTTATTTATAGCCATTAAAATAAAGGGAACCTAGAAAAGCAGGTTTATAGGAAATATTTGTCTTGGGAATATATCAATATTAGCTTTATATTGTAGCGGGATAACATTAATCAGCAAATGATACAATATGGATCGTTTTGGTGTACAGTACGAGGAGTGACTTCAGTGAGCATCAGGGGCTCACAGAGCTCCAGTTAACTGAGGACAACCTGGAGGTAAAACCTTGTATCAATGTACAGGACTGTGTAATGTACATCAGTGTACTCAAGCCTCTCCTAGCACTAGTCCCTCCAACCTCACTGTCCTTCTTTGTAAACTGTTACAGTGCTTGATTACTCTAATTGCTTAGAAACTGCACTTTATAATTTCTGGTTTTTTCCAACTCAACTGAATCCTGTTTTGAATTTTTCTCTGCACTCACCTCATTATCAGATGCAGTGCCAAACCCCATTTCTTTAATAAGCTGAAAAGACTGAGGTCCCAAAGCTTTTCAACATAAAATATAATCCATAGAGCATTTTTGCTGTCCTCTTGCCATCTTCCTTCTTGCACAAGTATTTTTCTGCATCCTTTAAAAGTCTGAACCACAGAACTGTTGGGGATCTTGACAGCACTGTGTACAGAGACAAGGCAATTTCTTTATTTTTGTTTGACAGTCCTGCTTTTTATACTTCTGAAGATGATTTTAGTCCTTTCTGTTACAGCGCTTCACTGCTAGCATGTTGAGATGATATTTTGTTGTTGAACAAAAAGGTTTTTTTTCTCTGACTTACTACTTTCCACTGTAAGGTCACTTATCAAGTAAGTTCACCATGAATTTCCTGCTCTTGCACATGTTACTGAGCAGTTGATTATTGGGAAACAATTTTAAGATATTTTAGAATATCCTGTTGAAGACGCATGTCTTCATTATTTATCTCACTTTTTTTTTTCCTTATCTTCAAGATTTATCTGTAAATATTTGATATAATTATTGAGATCTTTACTATAAGCATTGTAAATTTGTCAGTTCATGGATGACTCCCCTTTAACAGCTGCTACAATAAGCGACATTAATCCATTTGATGTCTTATTTGTTCCATAGAAAGTAAAATATTGTGTAGTACTTTCTCAAATGCCCTGCAGAAATTCAAGTGTGCTACATCAATATGTTTATCTTGATCAGATGGATTAATAATAGCAGCATAGAATGGGAAGAGACATTCCATGTCATTGAATAGTTTTATTTTATCACAAACGATGATGTTATGTAATATATTTTATAGACCGCTCTATAGAAAACCAAGTATGTTTGCCTGACTACTACAATTAGCCTGGTGTATCACAACTTCATTACTGTTATGATTAAAAGCCTTCTTCTAAATTCTAGCCTGAGTTTATTAATTATAAGAATGTTTTCTTGTCCCACAATTGCCCTTTATCTTAAATAGTTCTTCTGTCATCTTGATATTTAGCCCTAGATACAGTGATATTCTGTTCCAGACATATTTCTAAACAGAATACTCTCTTTTTTTGCCAGGTTAAACAAACCCAATTCTTTTACTCTTGGGATAGTAAAACAGTCTCATTGTTCTTGGATTTTCATAGAAATGATTTTCAGTAGTTATACTATCATCAGGAAAATGACAGGTTTATTTGATGAGCCACACAGATAGCCATTAATCATGGGTTTTGCTCCTTTGTATATTGGATAACCATTTTATCATTACACTGTTTTCTCTGGGGTTGAAGTCAAGCTAAGCAGTCTTCAGTTTTTGCAAGATCTGTCTGTCCTACTTAAAAATATAAACTAGACTGGTGGTCTTTTCAGTCAAGAAGTCTCATGACTCCAATTAATTTATTTATTTATTTATTTAATATTGTTTCTTGTTCAGGAAGCTCCTCGAAATAGATCTTATAAGAAATGTTTCTGGATTTGAAAATGTTGAATTTCAGCAAACCCTGCTTATAACCACTTTTGTTAGAAATGCTATGCTTTCTCTTTTATTCACAGCATCAGGCAAAGCAAAAATATATGCTGAACATTGTTCCTTGGTTTGCATCCTTACCTCTTACATTTCCATTCAAATGTAACAGTGGATGCATACATTACTCAGGAGCTCACCTTCATTGTAATACTACTTACTGGGCCATGACCCATGATTTTTACTGGGCCATTTAAACTTCAGTGATTGTTTTGCTTTCTTTATCAGCTGCCTGCATTAAATTTTCTATTTGAATTCATTATGTTCAAGTGGTTCTTTTTCCATATCATATTGCATATTAAACTAGAATAGTCATTTTCACCTCTTCTTTTAATCAAGCCTTTTTTGTGTAATGAAAGATTCTCTGTGTTTATGAAATCATGGCTTCTTGTGCATCCAATAAAATGTCCTTGAAGAATTTACAATGTCCATTAACACTTTCTTGTTTAAATTTATCACTTCATATAAAACATCATTAAGTATTGGGATTAAATTTATCATTTAATATAAAACATCATTAGTGTTAGGATGTTAATATTAATATAATCTCTTGAATTCAGAGAAAGACTTGCCAGTGCCTGTTGTAAGTGATTATAATTGATGAGCAAATCCTAAGAGTTCCGTAAGCTTAATGATGTCCAAAAGTCCAGATGATTTTTGTAGATGCAGGCACCTTTTCTTCCTTACCAATGTAGCCATAGCTGATATAGGTGACTAATCCCACCAGTCTCCCCCAGCAACTGGACCCTCTCTGGTTCTTCTTGTTATTTCAGAGTCAGCTCTCTAATTTGTCAGTGTTCCCAATGCTTATCATTGATTCTTAAAAGTGGCCTCATGGATTTGTTGTTAAGTCCTGTAACTATTTACTTTAAACCTGCTGCTTTCTTGAACACGCAATTTTATCTGTATTGCAAAACCTCTTATGACAAGATACTCCTTTTTGAAAATGGCCATATATCTGCAAGAAAGAGAAGAAGGCCTTTCTATTGGTAAGGCAGGATGTCACTGCAGAATGCAGTAAGTGCACAGTCAGTGTTCAACGAAGTCTAGGACATTGTCAACACTGTAAGAGGGAACAGAAAGAAAAAAGCCTTTTCTGCAGGAACAGCCAGGTTTGTACTTTTTGGGAAAAGACATGGGGTGCCAAAACATTTCTATGTGAATCAAAATATGAGCTGAATGTACATGATGATGCCCAGAAGGTATACTATTTCCTTACCAAGCTGTTACAAGAAAAAGACTTTCTTGTTAAATGAAAATGCTTAAGATAATGAATGGGGGAAAAAAAATCACTATTCTTTACGGTGATGAAATCACATAGTATCACTAATGTTGGAAGGGACCTCTGGAGGTCACCTAGTCCAACCCCCCTGCTCAAGCAGGGCTACCTACAGCTAGTTTCCCAGGACTGTTGTCCAGACAATTTTTTAATTTCTCCAAGGATGGAGACGCCACAACCTCCCTGGGCAACCTGTTCCAGTGCTCGGTCACCCTCACAGTAAAAAAGTGTTTCCCCATGTTCAGAAGGAACCTCCAGTGTTTCAGTTTGTGCCCATTGCCTCTTGTCCTGTCACTTGGCACAACTAAAAAGAGCCTGGCTCCATCCTCTTTGCACCCTCCCTTCAAATATTTATACACATTAATAAGATCCCCCCTGAGCCTTCTCTTCTCTAGGCTGAACAACCTCAACTCTCTTAGTCTTTCCTCATAAGAGAGATCTCCAGTCCCTTCATCCTTTTTGCACCTTCACTGGATTCTCTCCGGTATGTCCATGTCTCTCTTCTACTGTGGAGTCCACAACTGGACTCAGTGCTCCTGATGGGTCTTACCAGTATCTTGGCTTGCTGGCAACACTCTTCCTAATGCAGCCCAGGAGACTGTTGGGCACTTTTATTGCAAGGGCACACTGCTGGATCATGGGAAACTTGTTGTCCAGCAGGACCTCCAGGACCTTTTCTGCAAAGCTGCTTTCCAGCTGGTCAGCCCTCAGCAGGTATTGCTGCATGCGGTTATTCCTCCCCAGGAGCAGGACTTGGCTTTTTGGCTTTTTCCTTTGTTGAACTTTATGATGTTCCTATCAGCCCAGTTCTCCATCTTGTCGAGGTACCTCCAAATGGCAGCACAATGTGTGAATTCATTGGTCTGAATCAGGAGGGGAGGGGTTTCAGTCCATAGCCCATAAGACCATGTGACTCCCATACATATTTCACCTCTGGCATTTTCCTTCATCCAGTGATTTCATACTCAGACACTGAAACTAAAACGTTCTCATGAAAGGCTTCCATTTGACAACCTGTGTTTTCTGGTACTTAACTGCTCATTTTATGGCTTCCAGACATTCTGCATTCTTTTCTTTTCAGGTAATGAGTACATCCCTACTTACTGCCTAGGTGCAGAATGAAAGGCATCTGTGCTCCTAGTTATAGTAAGCCAGCTAAGGGAAACAATATGCATTACTGCTTCAGTCTGTAGAGAAATTTCTAGATTCAAGGTCATAAGTCAAGAAAAACATTAGATCCTCACAGGAGGCACTGAGGCAGTGTGGAGAGAACTTGAAGGAATATCATCGTAATTCCTCCATCTGGCGACAAACACTCTGTCATTTGCTGTCCTAATAAGGAACACAGTGATTAAATATGGCTAAGCACTCAGGCTAGTTGTGATTTTTTAATTAAAAGAAAAGCAAATTGTTTTGATTTTTTATCATAGGAAAAAGATGTATTGTCAACTCCTGTGCACAGACACAATTCAATTCAAATTCTGACTAAGCCTCTGAAGCACAGAACAAAACCCAGCATGGTCTTGTTTAGGCTTTTCTTCAGAAATACAGAAACATCTGTAATCAACTGCATTTGGTAATGGGTGGTATTTTATGCAGGAATACTTTGGGTTTATTTTTGCTGGTTTTGAAAGTACCCATACACTGTCATATTGGTAGGTCCTTTAAATATAGTACAGGTTGTATAGTACAGACCTGACTGAGTCAGGTCCTGGGAAGAAGGAAAAGTATCAGATGTTGAGGAGTGTTTGAGGGCTCTGTTAGTCTGCATATTTGCAAAATCTCTCTTTCACTGCAAGAACTAACTATTTTCTATTTTTCTGTTTTTCTTATTTTTTATTTTTGTTCCTTAAAAAGCTGCTACAGACCATTTTCAGAGAGAAGGATATTATGCTAGAATGGACTTGAGGTGAACACCACACTCTTCTTTACAGAAATGTTTGAAGCAAAAAAAGGAATAGCAGCGCACAAAGTCAGACAATTGTGCATGTAACTGAAGAGTAGTATTTGTTCACAGCTATGTCAGAGCACCATGCCTGCTAAAAATGGTCTGGTTTGGTGCCAAATCCCATTATAATCATAGAACATCCTCTGTTGATTTCAATGAGATACTTCATTTGACATAAAAATGCATCCTCTGAAATATAATAGCTATTTATTACCTTACATAATACTTTGTTACTAACCAACAACAAGAGTACAAATAACTGATTTCAGTTCCAGCAATTCCTCTTGCCCCAGTAATTATATGCCAAAGCTACGGCAGGTGAGTGGTACTCAGAAGTTCTTATCATCTCAAGAGTGTCTGATGGTCTTCATGAAATAAGGTTGTGGATCAGCTCCACTACCTATATTTCATTCATAGTCATGATTTTTTCCAAGCATAAAGTCTGAGCATAGCGTAGTTAGGACTCAATCTTCCCTTATCTATACCAGAATCCTTCACCATCCTGTCATAGAAACATGTAAGCAACAAAATAATCTGTGCCTAGCCTGAGACAGTTCTTAAGAAGCACTATATTAATTCATTAAATAGCAAAAATAATATGCATATTTAAAGCAAGAGAGCGAGGGGAGAAAAAAGAAGGTTGTCAATACTAAAATACGTCCATTTATCCTATGGCCGTACTCTGAGATGTTTTTCACATTGGTTGCTGTACTCAGTTAATCCTGTTAACTGTAAATGATGAGACAAGTTGACAGCTTGGTCCCTATTTATGCTTGTATTTTCTTTATGTTCAAAGTTTAAATAAACATAATTTGATGGGCATGAATAAACTCCTCAGGCTTTTTACTGAAACAGCTCAGGAAGAGGCTATTCTAAATGGAAATAAAAGAATGCAAACCAGAATTACGTGAGAGAAAAATAGCAGAGCAGTTCTAAAATCCTGCATACCCTACCTACCAAGTAGAGTGAAAATGGAAAAGAACCTTTATAATAAATGAATCCACTGTCTAATAACTACAGCTTGGTCAGCATCACAAACTACATGGGCAGGAAAATATGAATATTTCTTCAATAAGGTATAATGTTCGTTAGAGAAGATGAAGCAATAATGGAAAATATCCTTAACAGACAGCCTGAACATGAGATATCAGCAAATTTACCTTCCACTACTGGATGATCTAAACAGCTACTCTGATCATTACTGTAATATGTCTTAACTCATCAGTTTATGCTCAAGATATGATTAAAACATTGATGAAAGCTTTCCTCCTCCCCTCCCCTCTCCTCCCCCTCCCCCTCCTCCCCTCCCCTCTCCTCCCCTCCCCCTCCTCCCCTCCCCTCTCCTCCTGACAGGACAATAGGCAATGGGTACAAACTAAAACATAAAAAAATATCATTTAAACAGAAGAAAAAACACTGTCTTCTCTCCCTCCCGCCGTGAGGGTGACTGAGCACAAGAAAAGGTTACCCAGAGAAGTTCTTGAGTCTCCGTCCTTGGACATACTAAAAACCCAACTGGATATGGCCCTGAACAACCTGCTCTACTTGACTCTGCTTTGAGCAGGAGGTTGGACTAGGTGATCTCCAGAGGAGCCTTCCCACCTCAGTCTGTGATTGTGTGAAGAAGCTTCAGTAACTCATTCTTTATACGATGGAGTGAACACACACAGAGATATAAATATGTGTCTCCACTGACAGCCCAGCTTTGCCAAATTCTTTGAATAATCAGTCAAGAGACAATACAGAAACCCAGCAAGTCTTTAGAAAACAAATTTATATAATTACTACTGAAGTAAATCTTAGGAATTAAAGCTGGAATCAGGAAACCCACAGGAGAGGTGCTATGCAAATAATTTTATTCAGAAAGCTGGTGAGGCTAGGCATATTGCCAGATTAAGTCATATCAAGAAACAATGAAATATGATAACGGGTGATGTCAGCACACCAGTGATCCATCTCTTCTTGTGCATTTTGTAACTTTTAGAGAAAAAGGAAGAAAAGGATTGGCTTTGCACACAGCTCCTCCCAGACATGAAGGGCCACTCAGGTGAAAGCACAGACATCACAGGTCATCCAGCAGTGGGTAGGAGCTTGGCGTTACAGGGTATGGCAACCAGAATATGAACTGTGAATGTAGACCTAAGTATAGAGTTCAGCTCCTTTAAGTCTTATTTGCCATTTACATTATTGGCTGAAGTGCCAACTGAGTTGCAGGTCCCAAATGACCTGTGTTTGGAAAGAACATGATTTCAAAAGCTGCATTTGGGACAAGACCCAAGTCTCTGCCGGGCCTATGCTTATGCCTCTCAGAAGTCAGAAAGAGGAGTCTGGGCTTGCACCGAGCCACTGGGCTGGGCTTTGAGCTTGTTCCCCAGCACTGATCTGAAACAGGATCTGTGAGCATGTCTGTGTATGAACAATGGGACTGGAGGAAAGTCAGGGTAGGCCCTCGCGTTAACTGATAGCATGGACACAACTGCCTTGGGCTGACTTCTTGAAAGTGGGATTTGGGAATGCAGTGGGGAGGAGAGAGCTAAGAGGGTTAGGGGGCAGTGAAAATAGAGACATAATCTTTGATGCTGTCAGAAAGGTTACAGAGGTCTCCATGACTCCTAGAGGATTCAGTTCTTTCCAGATGTATAGTATCTGATATATTGCTCAAGGCTGCAGAGATACCTGTGCAGACCTGTGCAGAGGTTTCTGTTAGCACAGAGTGATATAATTCTTGTCAGGCTAGCATTCATTCTCACTTGCCTCCCCCTTCTCTCAGCTGAGAACCAGATTTCAGCAGCAAGCAAAAAACTTAGAGGAAAAAGAAATAAGGAAAGAAATACAAAGCTTTCACAGAATCATTCTGTGCAGATGTTAGCATCTTAGGGGTATTCATAGAGGTTCACATACTCACAAAACTACCAGCTGAAAGATAGATGACACCTAGTCTAATAAGCACAGGTCTCTAAACAAGCATTCATTGATTTTAATCTTGTTACATCATGTTCTAGTTACTCAAAGACAGAAGGAAGGAAAGAAATCCAAAACACAGCTCAGCAATAACCAAATTCCCCAAGAGATGAAATCAACAATTTTACTGACTTCTCAGGCTAGAGAACAGGAGTTTAAAAGAATTTAAAGGATAGGTAATGAAAGTTGTGTTTTACAAGGTGGTAACGTAACAGAAATAAGTAGCTGCAGAGAAAGTAGTTTTTTAAAGGCAAAATGTGGAGAAGACCTTGAAAGAGGAGTAAGAACAGATATTCCAGTGAGATCCAAGCTCTCGTTGTGGCAGGTGCACCTGCCCCGACATCACTAGAAACTTCTCGACCGGTGGACCACACGTGTCCGCATGGTGACTATGGTCATGTACACATTTCGGACAAAGAATAGGGAAGTTAAGGCCCTCAGCCAATGAGGACTAATGTGACCATATATGACCACAGATGAGATTCGGCTAGGGTACAAACGGAGCCCCGCCAGAGGGCAAATTGAGCCAGTCCTCCTCGGAGCGGGTCGGGAGTTGGGGACTCTCCCCTTGGGTCAGGACGCCACGCATGGTAACTCCTGCAGGTTGAGAGCCCTCATCTTATAGGGGAGTGATTGTGCATTTTGGATCCTCATTTCTAAAGCTTAAGGGTTCTTGAGTTGGTTGTGTAGTATTGATTCCGTTTGACACCTTGAACCTGTGGTTTACTAATGTTTGTTGGAGTGTTAAGCGATTTTGATTAGAACAAATTTCATTCCTAGTTTATCACGTGTTAAACAATTGTGGTTAGAATAAGGTTTATTTTGAATTTATCACCTGCCTGATTTATTTTTGTAAGCCTCCGTGACACTCATGAAATCCATTTGCTCATAAAAAAATATGATGCTGTATTTATTTTTGGAGCATACTTTTGAGTTGGTTTGTAAGGTTGCCATCTATACTCCAACCACTAAGTCTCCAGTCAAAAAGTGGTTTTGACACTTTTCTGAGAGAATACTATGGACCAGGAAAATTGCAGTCCAAAAGCAGAAATCAGTCTTAGCTCTAAGTCCCAGCTCCTGAAATGTGCCAAACAGCAGATCTAAAGCAGGTGCCCAAGTATTCATGGGTTGGTTATTTTTTTTCCTTTCTTTTACTAAATGGTAAAAGTGTTCTCAGATTGCACAGAAAGTGGCCTTGCTCTGTGGCAAACGGGCAGTTACAGAAAGAGGGAGGGCCTGGGCTGGAGTTCAGAGCTTGGCAGAATGTGTCAGGTTGCACCCTGTTCGCAGTCTTGCCAGAGACTTAAGGAGCAGTTCAGGGCAAACATATCTTTCTGTTTCTCCCATTTGTAGATTCACAGCACCATAAATGTGCTTAGGGCTTTAAGCCATCTAAAGTGACATCATTCCTATCATGGAGAGACAGCACCCAAATATCACTGCAATTAATATCACTTACTGCCCTTGCTTTGGATGGAGTGAAACTTAATCCACTAATGCTTGCAAAATGCTTCAAGATTCCCCGACGAAAGCCAGCATGAGAATGTAAAGCATTAGCCTTGTAAGTGACAGCAGAGTGCACTCTGGAAGGAAGAATAACAATAAGATCATTGGGTTAAATTCTCCAAACTCAGAGGAGTTTTCACTTGCTCCTCACAGCATTTCTTTCCCAAGAGCATGTCTCAGTAGCGGCTCTAATCCTGATGATAAGCAGTACTGACTTCAGATGAACATCAGTGCATCATAAGGTCTCCTCCTTTTGATCCTGAGCCGGAGGGACGGTATTGTACTGAACTTACTTGCTTAGAAATCACCCTGTTACTTATATGTCTCTCCATTTCTGTGGCAGTGTCTGCTGCTGTTTCAGAACAGGCAGTGGTTAATGCTGCTCTCTTCTCCTTGAGCCAGTTAGTCAGCTCTTGGGTATTACAAAGGGCATGTCTCCTGCTGTACATGGCTTTGGCCTTAAAAATACCAAGGAATTCACTGAAGATTCTTCACTGTCTCTCTGAATAGTTCGACTGCCAATATTTTTAGGACAGGCCTGCTGACCTTTTACTGCTTTTAGTCATTTAGCATATTCCATGTTGGAAATAATCTTCTGGAAAAATCCCCTCCAGACAACTGGCCAAGACTTTGCTCAATTGATCTGTATGTCCCAGTCTTATCTAGTATGACTGTGTCAGGCACATACAGTATGACTACACCCTGGATTAAACACTGTGAAATTTAACCCTAGGGTCTGGCCCAAAGAATGCACCTTCTAGCCTAAGGCTCGGAGCCTTGATTCGGCCAGGGCAAATGTAAAGATAAAACCCCATGCTGAGAGAAGTTACTCCTTGTGCTGACCGTGGATTACTGTGGCATGCATATGTGCCTTTAAAAAGATGCTGCATATGGCTGTAGGGTTATAGAATATAAAGTCATGGTATTTCTCTAGTCCAGTGACTGATGCTGAGCACAGAGTGTTTTACTCCACAGCCCACCAAATAACCAGGTGTTTATAGGGTTACCTTGTACAGTTTATAAAAGTCTTGTTATGGTCATAGGGAAGTTCACCAAGAGTAAAAACAAAAAACCAGAAAATGTTACTAGCACACAAGCATGGCTATTCCATAGTGTCCTTTTGGAATATTTAACGTAGCAAACCTAGCAAGTAAAAAGCTATGGTACATACCCATTAAGTCAAAACTTGGCTGTTCTAGGTGAGTGTCACTCCAGTGAGTCCTGTGTTTGAAATAAGAGACCTTGTCTTGTTAGGGTGAGCAGAGAAATGTCCTTCTGTTTGGCTCTCTTACATAAGAGTCAACTGCTTGTGTATCTTCAGAGATCTACTGTGTTTCATCTGAGAAGTGCACTAAGTTGTTTTGATAGTTTGCAGCTCCCGTATTATTCCCAGATAATTTCTTGCATTTCTTTTTGTTTGTGCTTGCTCAGAGAATAGGGATTGTCTGAGAGTACACACCTCAGTGACGTAAGTAGAAATTATCTGTCAGTGAAGGGTGATAATCATCCACCAATAAAATAAACATCCAATCCTTTTCTTCCCCCTCCTTCCTTCCATTTTTCCTCTCAAGTGAGCAGCTCAGTCACTCCCAGAGCACAGTAACAGAAGGAATGAAAGACACAGGAATTACATCTGCATTTACGGGGGGCAGATTTTCACCTGGCTAAGATGTGGCATAAGCACTTGCAACTTGTGTAATGGTCATTCAATTTAATTTGTAAATGCACAAATAGCTGCCATTTTACTGCAGAATTGTCAGGGAAAAGACCTACCCCAATCCTGGCTGTTTCTCTTGTCATTCTGAAAATGAAATTACTGCTTTCCTTCGCCTCAAGAGTTGTCAGGAGGCAGGTAGAATTGTCCAACATCTTCAGACAGGGAAAGTAATGCTATCTGCTGCACACATCCAACTGCCTTTACCTATGTAAATTATATGTTAAAATTGTTCTGTTAAACGTTGTCACCTGGTCAAATGGTCATTTCAGTAATGCAGATTTTTATTGAAGAAAGGTAGTCAGACTGCATTTTAGAATAGAATAGAATAGAATAGAATAGAATAGAATAGAATAGAACAGAACAGAACAGAACAGTTGGAAGGGACCTACATTTTCAGTGACCAAGGTCTGTCTGTCTCCTTTCTAAGCTTCACCGTGTCTCTTCATGACCACTGTCAGGCACTGGCAGTGGCCCACCTTTTTCTTCAGGATTAGGTTATGACTTTGTGATATTTCCTTCCCTCCTGTGAGTAAATGTGGAGGAATGGTAAAGCACAAGGTGTCACCACAAGTCACAAGTTCAGTTTCAGAAACACTATCACAAGATCACTGCTTGCCATTTTAACACTGTTCAATCTGAATCCTACTGGCATGTTTATGCTTGCCACGTAGCAATAGAAAAATGAGGAAGAGTGCACAGACATGGCAGGATCCCAAATAATTGTGTTTTCTTACTGCATATAAGCACTTTCATTTGTATTTGTTCTGCAAATACATTGCTGTAATCTGCAGTAGGAGGTAGTGATACACATTAGATGGTTTCCAGAGCCTTTAATGGACAAGTCCTTTATCTTTAGTGTCAGAGAGCAGTGAAAGTGGGCTGCTCTGCCGGGGAAGGGGAGCCATGAGCCGGAGGTGACAGCCAGGCAGGCAGGGCAGTCTTCTTCCAGACAAGGGGTACAGTCTCACAGTACCCAAACCAGAAGAGCAGAGCACGTCTGGTGACAGTAACCAGAGGCAGCACAGAGCAACAATCACCACATTAGTCCTAATGATGAGTCAGGTCTGAGTTCAAGCCAGCAGGTCAGGATCTGCAAGGTGCAAGGCCAGGCATGGACACACCTGCAGTGTAGCTCAGGCAAAGACCAAGGGCAAGGGCTGGAGCTCAAATGCAGCTCCTGAACAGGGCAGAGGGTGCAAGCATGGGTGAAGGCCCTGGATAAGGCTTCCCATAGGGCCTTCTAACAGCTTAGTTAGAAGTTTTCTCTAGGGTTACACACTTGCATCATATGAAGGCTGACCCTGAACACAAAGAGCTAAATCCCTAGGTTGGAAGGGAGGAGAAAGAGTTTGTGGAGGGGGGTTATAGATGTTTTCAGGCTGGCCAGCACAATCAGAGCCTGCTGGTCAGAGCCTGCCCTGACACTCAGTGTTCTACCTCTGACCTCTGAAAACCAATGTTAACACTATCCTCAGTTTTTTAGACCATGAATCTTCCCTACAGCATTAAAAAACAGGCTATAAGGCAAGTAACATTACGCTATATCTTAACATAGCCATCAGGGGTTGAGACAGCTGCTGCACTGAATACCTGAGACATCTGCAGGAACTGGCAGATGTGACAGAGGGCTTGCAGAAAACCAGCAGCAGGAGGCCAAGCATGGTGCAATAAGACATTTAAAATGATGCTAGAGACAAGTTTAGGCAGTTGAATCAAGCAGTTTATCAGGATCATCAGGACTATTTTACCTTTGTTTAATTAGATGATGATAACTTTTGCTGCAGATTAGCACGCATAAGGCTCCCTGTGAAGTGGAAAGGCATGTCTTTTGCAAATGTGCTGTGTTAAGCAAGCTCTTAGGGATAATTGTAAATGGTAATGTCTCTGACACTTATATGACCCATTAGGGTGTCTGGCAGAATAAAACCCTAATGCCAAATTGTGCTATTAAGAAAGCCTTTTTTCCATGGTCCCTGGACTCAAGGCCCCATAGTGAAAAAGAATAATAAATTGGTATGCTACAACTGGGGATGTGCACACGGGTTTTAAGTTTGGAGATAAAGAACTATCTATGCATTAATGGTATTGTTCCCCTTAATTATGACTACAGCCCTGCTGATTTTGATACCCAGAACCCCAGTGATAAAATCTATTACCTTATTTAATAACTGAGACTGACAGATGATCAAAAGAAACAAATAGTAATGAAGAGCTCTAAAGGAAATTCATCTGGCTGAGCATGAAACTCGTTTCCAATGAATGCTAGAATGATGAATGTAAAGTTGTTGTGTTTGAAGGAGAGTCTGAGATGCCAATTTGCAGAGGAAAAAACATGTCCTATTCCTCAACACTGTAACAGATCTGGATCAAATAACTCTGTAAACATCCTCTTCACCTTCCTTTTTCTGCACACATTTATACATGAGCAATGAGCAAGGAAGTCTGAACATTTTCATGGAGGAAATTTAAACACAGTCCCCATTTCCTTTCACTTGCACATCAGTGTTTGGCAGGTGTGTGTCTCATTAAGTCTCTATGAAACCAGCATCAGTGCATCAGGGAACAACTCTTCCTCCTCATTATATACTTACAGCAAGCTTATAGTCTATGCCTCTACTGGTAGGGATTTGTGTGTTTGTCACATCTTGTAAACACTAATGTAAATAGCTATAAAGTTTTTGCTCACACTTGAACCACTGTACAGACAGAAATTAAGGTGATACTTGAATCAGTAAGGGACAACATATTTTATCTTTGTGGACCAGCTTGTGAAGCTGACTATTGGCATAAGAAAAAGAAATTGAAAAACGTTTAAATAATCTGAATTAATGCCTCAGAAATCAAAATGTTTTAAAATGGCAGAAATTTGGAATACTTAAATATGTCAAACAAATAATACAAGCCAGAAAAAGGTTTACATAGCCATCAACTATCCTCTGACATTTGCTAATGTTGGAGGTTGTCAAGTCCAATATTGTGGATAGAGTTATATATATTTATATATTTTTTTTAAATGGCATGTATTGTTATGAACCTAAAGACGTAGAGGATCATTTGTTTTAGCAGCTCAAATCACATCTGTTTACCTCTCCCCTCTCCGTTTCATCTACTTTCTTGTCAATCTCCTTTCAGTATGCACATGCGGATATGTGCATCCCAATGCAGGAAGTAAGAACCTAGTTGGAAGACTCATTCAAGTTAAAAATCAACTTATTTGTCTGCAAAGGTACTTGGCCAGGTGTGTTTTAGATCCTGATCACAAGGTAGATCAGTACAAAGAGAGGGTAGAGCAGAGAGCAGAATCAGTGTTCAAGAGCAGATCTAGTGATTTGGCATCACGATTGCCAAAAATAATGCTTCTTGAATGACTCCTTAATAGAAAAGCAGTCAGAAACTTCACTCTAATTGCTTAAATTATCATTCTTCATTTATTTAAGGACACTGGCTTTCACATAGACAACACTGGTTGTAAGTTCAGTGCATCTCTCTTTTCTGGAGTTAATGAACACAGAAACAAATAAAACTTCAATGTTTTTAAACTGATACTCAAGAGGGCTGGCAAATTAAATACTATTTAAGTACCTACGATCTCACATTCTCTGATCAGGCAGTGGAGTTGGCTTGAGAAGTTACTACCCCTTAGCTGCTTTTTATTGCCTCCCTGCTATGCATTATTACAGGAATAGCAGAGCTGGCACATTATGACATGGACTTATACTTTAGCTACTTCATTTCATGGAATAGTGTCTATATTCTAAGTAAAAGTATCCTCAGTATCTCTGAAAACCTGGTTACTAAATTCCATCCCTCCTTTTGACAACCTAATTCCTGCCTTCACAGTTGGAGAAAAAAGATCACTGTGTATCTATTGGACACTCAAAACTTTAAAATTATATAATGTTATTTAGTGTTCTTTCTGGCAAAGTTCAAAACAGCTGCCCTTGTTAAAAAAATCTCTCTGCCTCCCTCCTGCTTACATGAATGTTCCTGCAGTGTTATGTACTCTTTAAATACAAAAAGTGACACTTGTTTGGGAGAGAACCCCTCTGGTCCCTGCCCTCTTGGAGGTGTATGTGTTGTTTATTAGACCTCCAGGGGAAGGCAGTACAAGAGACACTGTCTCCCAAACTACCTGCTCAGGAAAGAGAAAGACAGAGAGTAAATGAGGCAGTGAAGTGGCCCTTGCACAAACTCTCACAGGAAGCTTGTGTTGCAGCCCAAGCATCCTTAGCCTCATCTCCACTGAGGACACCAGCCAATGATGCTTCAAACTGCCTGCAGCCCACAAGTCTGCCACCTTTTGCATTAAGATGAGCACAACGATGGGATAATGTAGGTTCCAGCGCTAGGGCAGAAACTGCTGAGAAGGGATCTGGCTGCTGCTTTTTTAGCTCATCCAGATCTCTTAATCCTCTGTGGCATTCTCACTCACCAGAGGTGTGATGGTGGCCAGCAGGATATAATTCTTGATGATTTTCTCTGAATAACCTTTCCACGGGTCAGCGTTAGCAGAGATAAGACTGTATCTCTAGGGAGAGACAACCACTGATATATTTGGATACTTAGCAAACGTGCTGTCTGAAGCACCTGTCACTGATAGCAGTGGAGTAACACCGGTGCAGAGCCGCTCAAATTATCTCAGGTTCAGAATGATTTTTCAGTGCTATCCACTTTGCTGTTTTTTTCTCAAGAGGCTTTTCAAATGTCATATCATCCCTACTCTTTAGCACAATACTCTTTATGTTAAAACGAGCTATAAAAATGAGCAAGCTCTACCGGGGAATGCAGGCTGTGCATATTTCACAGGGGGGCAATACAAAATGAGAAGCAGTCAGTTACACTCTTGTTGTTGCGGCAGTGAGAGACTATTATTTACTTTTAAGAATGGAGGCAAACTAAATGACAAAAATGTCTTCAAGGGGGGGAAAAAAAAAAGGTTTGCATCTGTGCTGGCTATTTAAATGAAGACAATCTGTGGTATTGTCGTGGTTTAACCCCAGCCAGCAACTAAGCACCACGCAGCCGCTTCCCCCTTCCCCCTCCCAGTGGGGTGAGGAGGAGGAAAGAGGGGAAAAAAAAAGTAAAACTCATGGGTTGAGATAAGAACAGTTTAATAACTAAAGTAAAATATAATACTAACAATAGTAATAATGAAATACAATAATAATAATAGTAATGAAAAGGAATATAACAAAAAGGAGGGGGAGGAAGGGAAAAAAAAACAAACAAACAACAACAAAAGAAAAAAACCACCAGTGATGCACAATGCACAATGCAATTGCTCACCACCCGCTGACCGATGCCCAGTTAGCTCCCGAGCCACGATCCGCCCTCCCAGTTAACTCTCCCCAGTTTATATACTGGGCATGATGTCATATGGTATGGAATAGCTCTTTGGCCAGTTTGGGTCAGCTGTCCTGGCGGTGTCCCCTCCCAGCTTCTTGTGCCCCTCCAGCCTTCTTGCTGGCTGGGCACAAGAAGCTGAGAAATCCTTGACTTAGTATAAACACTACTTAGCAACAACAGAAAACATCAGTGTGTTATCAACATTCTTTTCCTACTAAATCCAAAACACAGCACTATACCAGCTACTAGGAAGAAAATTAACTCTGTCCTAGCCGAAACCAGGACAGGTATAAAATTCTGCTTTCACTCCTTATCCATACAGAGGTTTGTACTACGTCAGACATTTCAGATTGACTAGATCAGCGCATCCTAATGAACCAAATCTTAAGGCTAGATGCAATAAAGAAATAAAGATCACAGAAGATAGGACCTGCATAGCCTAGGTGGCTCTTGACCTCTAGACCTGCCTGGAGAGCACTGCAACAGTCAGCCTGGGTCTTTGTGTGGGGATGTTTGGGGGCCTCAAAACGACAACCCAAATAGTCAGGCCCTGAGGATAGAGCAACTTGGAGCAAGACAATGGGAAACACTGATGCCAGAGATGATTTTAAACTGATATTCCTCTCCCAAAGGCATATAACTCATCCAGTCCAAAACTGATACATCAAACTGAAGCAAAGCTAGCACAGGATTGTCCTCCTGAGGGCCAATGTTTCCTTCTGCTTTTCCAGAATAAAAACAGACTTCATCCTCCTGCAGAAGAGCTTCATGGTTTGAACAGTCATTTGGGATGTGTGGGAGGATGAAATTCAATGCCATTTTTAGGCTGAAAGGGTCTCCAACCCTACACTGACATGTCCCCAGAGAATGCCTTAACCATTGAGCAGTTTGTACCTGTCACTGATGTTGAACTGAGGGCACTTGGGGGTGCCACATTATTTGAACCAACAAGAAATAACATGGGGCATAGGATGGGCAACCCTTGTACTAGGGCCCTCTGGGACCAATGTACTAATTAATAAGTAAAATTTAAAGAAAAATATCATGTGCAAGTTCCAGCCTGTTCACATCAGCACTTAGTGCCCTGTGAGTCACACTGTTCCTGCCTTTTGACGATCATCCTGAGCTACCTCACTGATACATCCCAATGAAAAGCCTCCTCAGGAAGACAGGACCAATCTTCACAGGCAGAAGCGAAACAATTCAGTGACCTGATCTCTGTGCTATTGGGGATAAATAGGTGAGCTTCTGTAAGGCCACTGATCCTGTGGAAAGCTAGAATACCCATTCCTGTAGTGTTCTCTGCTGAACATCTTTTAAAACCGTAAGAGAATGAGATATTTATTTTTGCCTGTGGACTGTAGCATAGTTTTGTATACCAAAGCAGTGGGTAGTTCATAGTGTGAGTGTTCTCTGGAAAAAGCAGAAAACAAAGAATTACTCTCCGAGTCCTTGGTTTGCATCATTGATGTTTGAATGTGAAACTGTGGCATTTTTTATTTCAATGCCCAAGTTCCAATCACTGTTAGTGAGGACAGCGCTTCATCCATGAGGAATTATGCCATTGATTTACATGAAAGTTTTCCTAAGCTTTATGCTGAGCTGTATATTTTTCACTCTATAAATACATTTATATCTTTTTCTTCAAACCTAGAATACAATCCAAAGGGAAAACAAAACTTTTTGCCATGATAATTTCTTTTAAGAAAAGTTGTCTTCCTGGGCCTATTCAAATGATCACAGAATAAGAGATTGTCTGGCAGAATATAAAATCACATAAATTGTTATGCCTGGATAGGGACTCTTCTATTTACTACAGGATGAAAAAGTAAGAACCAGGGCCTCAGCATGAACTGGGGAAAAGTAACTTTTCTTCCTTTCAATAGAAACATCCTCAATTGTTTTTTCTCTTTATTAATGAGCATATGTCCCAAGAATATCATGGGAAGTTTTGGTAGGATATGCTTGGATACATCTGGGGTATAAAATATTTCCATGAAAACATAGGTCTGTCTGTATTAGTAAGCATGATTCCACCTGGCTGAATCTTTCGTATGATGTGTAAATCTATTGTAAATAGATAGAACATTGACATTCCTAGAGGGGTTCCAGCTCTTCTAAGTTAGGCAAATGCACCTTCCTTTCTGCATTTGTTTACATTCATGAAGATACCTCAGTGAAGTGTTTTAATACTGAACATTGGAATTCTGCAATTCCTCACAGCTAACAAGGCAGACTGCAAGGATATATGTGAATCAGTAGTGGTAAAATAATCCCTCTCCTGTTCATTTAAAAAATGTATTTTCCCCTAATGTGGTTCCATCAGCTTCCACCATGAATAAATTATCATATGCCAAAGTACAATCTTCTTCTTGTTCCTGTTCTTTTTATTCCTAATTGGTCATTAATACAGAAACAGTTAATGTATGGAACAGTTTTTGGCATTTTAATTGTAAGAGCCGAAGAGATGTTAAAAATTACCAGGTGCTGCTGACTTCCTATGAAGGGTTCTGAAACTCTCACAATGCTCTCCCCCAAATCCCTGGTCTTTAGAGGTGATAAAGTGATGTGTGACATCATCTCCTTCTAAGGTGAACAGAAGTTGAAGGCACTCAACGATTCACATGGTCGGGGTCTTACACTCCAAACACATAAACAAAAATGCAAAAGAAAGGATCCCCCGCATGTGTACCTTGTCTTCTGTTCATACCTAGGTCATGAGCAATGAAAGATTCCTGGGCACTTTTCAGAAAGGGAGATGCATTGTAGTTATCCTTCAGAGGAGCATAAGAATGCAGTGGTTGAATAAAACAAATAGTGGTAACACCAGCAATTTGTCTCAAAGACTGTTAATATCAAATATTGTAATGAATGTTTCCATATATTCCATATACTTTCTAGCTCTGGAAAAATCAGCTCTGCAGAGATAGGAGTGCATTTCAGCTCTTTTTCCTTTAGAGAATCACCACAGTAGGATGGATTATGAAATGATTATGGGCAGCAGGGAAAACTAGGACCTAATTTTTCTTCGCTGATTGGCCTCAACACCACCATTGCAGCATACCCATAGAAAAATTAAAATGACAGTTTAAGAGCTAGGCTGATATTGATCCACAAAGAGGGAGGTTGGAAAGAGAAGCAAAATCTTATCTGTTTCATTAAAGTAGTGCAATACTGACTTCCCCCCACCAAAAAAAGGGCAAGAGAAGTCAGTATCAGTTTACAGTCATTTTTCCATAAGAACTGATATTTCTACATTCTAGCATGCAGCCCCTTCAGAAAGATTTTTTCCTTAACATTTTCTTCATAAAAAAATAATAAAAAAAAACCTCTTTAGAGAAGTGGGAATAAGTATTGGTAAGGCATTTTATCTCTCCTTTTATTCACAGGAGACATGATTCAGGGTGCTCTGTGTCAGGAGGTAAGTCCCCTGGGTTTTGTTTTGGCAGTTATTGTCAGAAACCTGTGGTTTCTATACACACATTTAGTACCTGAATCTGTGTTTTTTTCTGGTTTCATTTTCTCTGCGTACTGAACAAAACTACTTTGCTTCAGATATTAGAGAATTGCAGGGTGTACTAAACAAATTTACTTCCTATTTAAAAGAATCTCACAATAAGGTAGACTACAAGACGTCAGATAATCCAACTTCCTGCTCAAAACAGGTCTTGTGGCCTCTTGCTGCCTCCTGTCCTATCACTGCACTTCTGAGAAGAGTTCCATTCTGTTTTCTTTACACCTTACCATTAGGTAGATGAAGACAAAACACAAGATCTTCACTTAGCTTTCTCTCTGGAAAGAGAAAGCAACAATTCTCACTCTTTTCAGCCTCCCCTCATGTCACTTCTATTTCTTTACTAGTCTGATCTTCATCTACAGTGCACGTATATTACTTGACATCCAAACTTTGATCTGGAGTAAAATAAGTTTTTATTTTCAATTATAGCTCCATGCATGAGGTATAAATTTCACTAGGGCTCTTTGAAGGGGCAATTTCTAACATAAGCATCAACTGTTTGTTTTTTCCCCAAAGACCAGGGGGAGTTGACTATTTCAACACTTCCTAAAAAAAAAATGTTATTTTGACTTGACTAAATTAATTTAAAAAGCAAAATGCTTGCATAAACTATTACATGGCATTTTATTGTAATTTCAAACTCTCTTTATGAAAGACAAAAGGTTAACAGTTGAAACAATGTGATAATATAATTGTGACATAAATATTGGCAACATTTTAGAAAACTTAATTTCAAAAATCTATGGTGCAAAAAATAAAGTCATCTAATTAGGGTCATGACGATTTGTTTCTTTGGACTATTCTCTGTTGTATTTATCACCAGACCAACTACAAGGAAGTATTATTTAGACAAAGCTGCCAAAGAAAATATTCAGTAATCCACTATGTGAGTGTATTGCTGAGAGAAAAGTTGGGGGGGGAAATCCATAGTTTAGAGTTGATTTTTAATGATTAAATCAACAAAACAGTTCCCAAAGTCTCATCATTTGGGGATGTGACTATGAATAAGCAGTTGAAAAGTTATATCCATTCCTATTGTCTAAATTATATATTTTCACCTAAAATTTGCAGCTTTGTGATATCTGCAAACACTATTTAAACTGTGCTAAACTGGTACTTCTATACATGAGTTTCAAGCAACCCACTAGCCAATTTAATCTTCTTAGTATTCAAATTCACAGCTGCTACAAGCTAAGTCCTGCACCCCCTTTAATAGTCTCTGTTGCTGCAACTTTGTGTTGGGAACTAGGAAAATTGTTTAATTTCCTTATGACCTCAGTTCCCAGTCTGTACACTGGAGATGAGAGCACCTTCTTACCCTGTTCTGCCACACATCTGCTCTGTTTTCTGCACATCACAGGAAAAACTGAGCTACAAATTGCTGGAAGCCGACAAAATGAGTCACTTTATTATTTTTGTGATATCACCTTTGTTCTCTAAGCTTTTGTTTTGGGCCATTGTCAGCAGCAGGATATAGTCTTAAATGGTCTGACACAATACAGCTACTCTCATCTTCTTGCAATCCCAAATCACTGCCAACAGCAATGCAGTTTGGATTAGACTCCTGGTTTAAAAGCTTTTGAGGAAAGAAATGTGAAGAAAATAATAGGAGTCTTCTATTTGTACTGCCAATGACAACCATTATATAACTACATAAAATTATCATTGTCAGTTTCTTGGCAGAACTACACAAAGAACGGAATTATTCTAGACTTACTTTGGATTTACTGAAAGCAAAATTATATCTTCATTTCACTAATTTGGTTTGTAGGCATCTTTAAGTTTTGATACTGCTGAAACAGATAAAAAAAGGCTAGCTGTATATTTATTCATCCATTTATTTATTTAAAATAGAGCCTGTTTTCATCTTTCGGTTTCTTGTACATGGAGAATACTGCTATATCAAGAAACACTTTAGGCCGTATTTAATACCTGGAACAATTAATCACATGAAGTAATACTATCTTAAGAGAGGCAAGTGACTTTGTTCAAAAGGTTTTTGCCTTTCAGCCTGTCTTAGAGAGAATGCACAGGGCATTAGTGATAATGACAGGTCTGCTGCAAAAGCCATAGATTATCAAGATGAGAGTGTTCTCCCAGATAAGTGGTGAGTGATTAGTAGTTTATTGGCCCTTTTTCAACTTCAATTATGGTTTTTGAAAATTGTGTTTAGAAAGCAACATTCGAAATGCTGGATTTAGGAAGCTAAGTGTTAATCAGGTATTTAATATAAACAGGTATCTGTACATCAAACAGCCTTAGTGTTGCAATTACCAATTTCAGAAATACCCAGATATTGGTAGTCTTCTACAACAGAAATTAATTCCTCTAATAAAATAAGGCCCCAGCAAAAGATGCTGTTATGATCTATGTGCTGAGATTAGCTAGAAACTCCCTAGCGATAAGCCATTATTATTTACTAGTATGGATTTTGAGGACAAGCTTTTCAAAGCCACTTAGGGGCTGAGTATGCCCAATTCTCATTAATTTTATAAGTGATTGGGTATCCAAATCCCTTTGGAAAGCTGAATAGCTCATTTTCTGAAAGTCCAACAGGCATCTATGTCTGGATATTGCCTCTTGGGACCACAATTTGTACGTGCCCTAGACACCTGAAGAATGATTTTTTCCATTAACTTTTGATGCAGAGAGTCAGGACTCGACACTCATGCAATATGTATATGAAGCTAAAATGGAAACTCTGCTCTAGCAAGTCATGTGGTATGAACAAAGATAGAAAGTGAGCAAGGAAAAGACAGGAAAGGATTTTTCTTTCTGGAATATATTTTACTTCAGGGCAGAGAAACCTCTATTAGAAGGCAAAATGGCCCCTAGTCTTTAATACAAAAGCCATAAAATTACTAGTAAAGCCTAACTTCTTTTGTTTGTCTGTTTTTATCTCAGAACTCCACACTAAATCCACAAATTATTACAAATTTCTTACAAAGGTGTTCTTAACACAGGTTTTTCTACCTCAGAA
The DNA here is from genome assembly GCF_018139145.2 of Gymnogyps californianus. NCBI lineage: Eukaryota > Metazoa > Chordata > Aves > Accipitriformes > Cathartidae > Gymnogyps > Gymnogyps californianus. The sequence continues at coordinate 6,834,707 of NC_059472.1, read as the reverse complement.
GGGGGAGTTTTCTCACTTGCCTTTATCAGGAGATATCTTGGTACGAGTGAAAACTAAGAGTTGTAATGCTAAGAAAAATTTCTAGCAGATCTGCTATACTTGGCTACTGTTAGCAGTGATAGCAGTAGGCTAGATTGCAGACAGAGTACTGTATATAAAAAGTAGTGACTTCTTAGTATTAGCATTTTTTTCTGGAATTTCTGTGTTTATAATTGCTGTGGTTTTGGAATAAAGCAATGTTCATTTCAGTGGAGCAGGTGATTAAGGAGAAGTGAGTGAATACTATATGACCAGAAATAGAGGTTCAATAATTGACTGTTATATGCTTGAAAATAATAAGATTATTTTATAAAATCATAACATTAAAAATAATAAAAGCAGGGTTTTTAATAATTTATGGGCATTCTGTGAAACCTGTAAGTTTTTTCTCAGTTATCTGGAATGTTGTTTCTTTTTTTTCTAAATCTCATACAGTTATTTGTTCATAGGAATTGGTGCTTCCAGTAAATCCTTGTGTGGTGATGTCCTAGGAGCTGTCAGTGCCCTCACTATAGCCTAAGTCCTACCCATAAGCTGCCACTTGGCCAGCAAAGAATTGGCCATAGTAGTTGACTTAATGAAGGAACATTTGCCTTGATCAATTAAGTATTAACCAACTTTTCTCCCTGACCAATCTTGTTTCCCTGCAGGTATCCGTTCTCTAAGACCACTCTCATGAGATTTCCAGTTTGACACCCTGCCTAACTCCCCAATGACATATCTCTGTTTTTCCCATCATTTTCAGATCTGCATCCACACCAGATACTACACGAACCCGCAGAAAACACAGATTCATTTCTGAATGAATCTGGTCTTTTGACTCCAGTTTGTGCTACCTGAAGAGTGGTTATTGGGACATGGAACCACAAAAATAAAGAACAGGAGAAACGAGAAAGGCTTATCTTTTTCTCTTTTTCTTCTCTTCCCATCCCACCCCCCCTAATCTGACTGTAAGCACTTTGGGGCAAAGATTGTTTCTTTGTTCTATATTTACAGGGAGATGCACATCTCTACTGAGCATTCAGCTTCTGCACAATTCTTTGCTCAGGGCAGGGTATAAAGTGCTACTCTAACCCACAATGTGCAGTGGCTTCGTATCTCCCGCACAGCACATCAGTTTGCACACATTTCTAATTAACATCTAATTTTGGATTAATTTCTGATTCCCTCCTCTGGGCTTTTGTAATGAGATCGTGAGTTACGTTGGCAGAAGGTTTATACTTAAAATGTATCTACATGGTGAAACCTCCTAGGTAGTTAACTGACAATAGGATTAAAAAAATATCCAAAACAAACAAGCAAAAAACCCCAAAATCTCCCTATTTGGTAGACATCTGGAGTCTTATTTTTTAATTTCATCAGCTATAATCAAGGAAAGAATCTAAATACTTTCAGCTCCCAGCAGTTTTTTCCTTGCCTCTCTTTCCATGCATTAAGAAGCTGGATGTTATTGTTATGTTGTTCTTATTTTCCTTCAGTATGCTGATGTGGGAAAGTGGACAATTTTACTAAATAAAATGCCTGCAGTTCAAAATCTACGTTCTTAAGTAATTACTTCTAAATTATTTGGTAAACCCCAGAGTTGCTGGGGAAAATATGTACTTTAAATATAAAATGAATGCAAAAGTTAAACATGAGATGAGCTGTTCTTATTTACCCACCCATATGCAGGAATGCACCGTTGGAAGTGTGGCAGTAAAATTGGTAGTCTTCACATATCTTGGTATAGATTTCTTCAAAAAGCCCAAATCCTGAAAGGTACCCAGTTACCTTTTCCACATGCACACAGTTTGTTTAAAAAGAGATACAGGGCTAAAGTACCCTGATGGGATCTTGACAAAATAAATAAATGAACACCTAAGGGCTTCATTAGTAAAAGGATTTTAATGGATGAAGAAACCTAAACTCTTAACTCAGACACTCAAATCTAAAATTGACTTCTTATCAGCCAAAGTTCATATCAGCAGTTAAACTTCAAGGTCCATCCTTAAGACCATCCTTTCATCCCATTCACCTTGAACCTATACTTACCAGAAACTTTCTATCATTCTATCTATGAAGGTAGATATCCTAAGCTTTTTCCGTGTTACTGGGGAGAGATTCCTTCAGAAAGCACTGCAGACCTTTTGTTGACTGAATCACCCCATAGAGACACTTACCAATTCCAGTGTAAGCCTGAAGTGTGAATAGATTCCTGTCTTACTTGCCAGAGGGAGGTGTACAATATTGCCTAGGTGCAATCCACATTTGGAGTCTCAGGTTTTCTACAGTAAAGCCCTAGGACTGCTAGTTTCAGTGCCTAAAGTATTTGTCTGGGATACTAGAGACTTGCAGACCTGTGGTTTGCTAGAGCAACCAGTGGAGGCCAGCTGGAACACCCAAAGGCACACAATGACACCTGACATTGAAACTTGCCATTCTCATGTGCCCCTTGTACTTTTCAGGCACCTGAATGTTGCCTAGATATTTTTGTGCTGGTAGTGAATATGTATGGTATTCCGATTCCTCAATACAGATGAGCAAGCCATTTCATAGAATCATAGAATCATAGAATGGTTTGGGTTGGAAGGGACCTTTAAAGGTCATCTAGATCAACCCCCCTGTGATGAGCAGGGACATCTTCAACTAGATCAGGTTGCTCAGAGCCCCGTCCAGCCTAACCTTGAATGTTTCCAAGGATGGGGCATCTACCACCTCTCTGGGCAGCCTGTTGCAGTGTTTCACCACCCTTATTGTAAAAAATTTCCTGCTATCTAGTCTAAATCTACCCTCTTTTAGTTTAAAACCATTACCCCTTGTCCTATCACAACAGGCCCTGCTAAAAAGTTTGTCCCCACCTTTCTTATAAGCTCCCTTTTTAAGTATTGAAAGGCCGCAATAAGGTCTCCCCAGAGCCTTCTCTTCTCCAGGCTGAACAACCTCAACTCTCTCAGCCTTTCTTCATGGGAGAGGTGTTCCATCCCTCTGATCATTTTTGTGGCCCTTCTCTGGACTTGCTCCAACAGGTCCATGTCTTTTCTGTACGGAGGACTCCAGAGCTGGATGCAGGACTCCAGCTGTGGGTCTCGCCAGAGCAGAGGGGCAGAATCACCTCCCTTAACCTGCTGGCCACACTTCTTTTGATTCAGCCCAGGATACAGTTGGCTTTCTGGGCTGTGAGCACACGTTGCCAGCTCATGTCCAGCTTTTCATCCAGCAGAACGCCCAAGTCCTTCTCAGCAGGGCTGCTCTCAATCCCTTCCTCCCCCAGCCTGTATTGATACTGGGGGTTGCCCCGACCCAGATGCAGGACCTTGCACTCGGCCTTGTTGAACCTCATGAGGTTCACATGGGCCCACTTCTGGAGCTTCTCCAGGTCCCTCTGGATTGCATCCCCTCCCTCAGGCATGTCAACCGCACCACTCAGCTTGGTGTCATCTGCAAACTTGCTGAGGGTGCACTCGATCCCACCATCTATGTCACTGATGAAGACATTAAACAGTACTGGTGCCAATATGGACCCCTGAGGGACACCACTTGTCACCGATCTCCATCTGGACATTGAGCTGTTGACCACTACCCTCTGGATGCAACCATCCAACCAATTCCTCATCCACCAAACAGTCCATCCATCAAATCCATCTCTCTCCAATTTAGAAGGAAGGATGTTGTAGGGGACCGTGTCAAAGGCCTTACAGGAGTCCACATAGATGACATCCGTAGCTGTTCCCTTGTCCACTGATGTAGTCACTCCATTGTAGAAGGCCGCTAGGTTGGTCAGGCAGGACTTGCCCTTAGTAAAGCCATGCTGGCTGTCTTGAATCACCTCCCTGTCCTCCATGTGCCTTAGCATAGCTTCTAGGAGGATCTGTTCCATGATCTTCCCAGGCACAGAGGTGAGGCTGACAGGTCAGTAGTTCCCCAGGGTCCTCCTTTCCACCCTTTTTAAAAATGGGTGCAATGTTTCCCTTTTTCCAGTCACCGGGGACTTCACCTGACTGCCATGACTTTTCAAATGTCATGGAGGGTGGCTTGGCAACTACATCAGCCAGTTCCCTCAGGACTCTGGGATGCATCTTGTCAAGTCCCATAGAGTTATGTACGTTCAGGATCCTCAGGTGGTCATGAACCTGATCTTCTCTTACAGTGGGAGGGACTTTGCTCCCCCAGTCCCTGTCTTGTGGTCCATCCACTCAAGAGGTGTGGGAAGAGAGGTTGCCAGTGAAGACTGAGGCAAAAAACTTGTTGAGTACCTCAGCCTTCTCCTCGTCTGTTGTTACCAGTTTGCCAGTCTCGTTCATTGGGGGAGGTACACTTTCTTTGACCTTCCTTTTCTGGCTGTCATACCTGTAGAAGCCCTCCTTATTCTTTGCATCCCTTGCCAAGTTCAGCTCCAGCCATGCCTTGGCCTTCCTGACCCCATCCCTACACAACCAGGCAGCATCCCTACACTCTTCCCAGGATACCTGTCCCTGCTTCCACAAACTGGCTTCCTCTGGCAAGCTGGGGGCGCCTGGGGGAAACCAGGTTTCAGCAAGGGCCAAAGGCGGCACAGGCAGAGGAGGAGGAAGGCAAGGAGGGAGCAGCAGCAGAGGGAGCCCGAGGGCGGAGGAGGAGGAGGAGGAGGAGGGCAGGAGGTGCTGCAGGCCCGGAGCAGGGATCCCCTGCAGCCCTGGAGAGAGCCCGCTGGAGCAGAGACCCACCCTGCAGCCCGGGGAGGGCCCCACGCCGCAGCAGGGGGATCTTTCCTGCAGGAGCTGCGGCCGTGGAGAGCCCAGGCGGGAGCAGGTTGTCCCTGAAGGACTGCAGCCCGGGGCAGGGCCCGCGCTGGAGCAGGGAGACGTGTGAGGAGGGAGGAGCGGCCGAGAGGGGCTGGGATGGACGGAGCGCAACCCCCATCCCCACCCCCTGCGCCCCTCGCGGGGAGAGGAGTCAGGAGTGAAGGGGTGAAGGTGGGCATGGGAAAGGGGGAGGGGAAGAGGTGTTTTAATTTTGGGTTTGTTTCTCACTAGCCAAATCTATTTTGATTGGCATTAAATGCAATTCATTTCTGTTTCACCCATGAAGTAACTGGTAAGTGATCTTCCTGTCTTTATCTCAATCCATGAGCTTTCTCATCCTGTTTTCTCCCCCTGTCTTGTAAGGAGGGGGAGTGAGGGTGCAGCTGGGGGGGGTGTCTGGCTGCCAACCAAGGTCAACCCACCACACTCAGAAACACACATGCACAGAGAACAGAGTCCCTCATCCAGAAAAATCATCAGAAAGAAATTTAATATGACAATAAAACTTCCAGGCATGGTCAGACAAATGTGCTGACAAGCAACTTGTTTATATGTGATGCTTTTATCCCCTTATCCCTCAGTTTTACTATGCTGCTCAGATCACCTAGGCCTATCCATTTCCATACCTTTGGTTCCTCCCCTAAACCCACATAATAAGACATGCACAATCCCAGGATGCTCTTCCCCTGCATCTCATAATATGTCCCATGACCCTGGGCAGTGAACCCACTTAGTGAGGTTACCCAAAGCGCTGCTCCTGTTGCCCCATATTGTGGGTCACTCCCTGGCCCATGGGACTGAGGCTTTCCTGGGACAGCACTGGCAGGGGCTAGGGCAGGGACTCGTGTCTCTGACTGGAGTAATGGGGCTCTTCTGCCTTCCTTGTGCCTCTGAGCTCCTTTGTGTGTATGGAGGCAAGCTTTATGTCACATAACCTGACAGTGTTAAGCAGCTTGACTGCTTTCTCGCTCCAAACCTCTAAGGCATTTACAGCTCAGATATTTCTCTGTCTTGCCCACAGACCTCAATCTCATAGCCATTTTCAGAGTATTCTTAGGAGTTTAGACTCTGTGAAAGGCACGGGGACAGTAAGCACCTTTATAAGTATCTCTGAGAGCACTGTCTCCTTGTTGTGGAAGAGGAAAGGGGCAGAAGAGATAACGTTGAAGCATGAAGAAATTTGCACCCAAATATCCCAGGAGAGTATTCAAACAGCCTGAGTATAGAATATCATAATAGACTGGAAGTTGGGGAATCCCATTCTCTCCTCTTAGAGCTCTTTTATTTTAAATAAGTCTTTGATGGAAAATAAAAAACGGTGAGAAGAAATCTGTGGAACTGAACATACATGTCCCATGATAAAAGGCTGAGGCCACCATCTTCTGCTATGTTCTGAAAAAATCAACCAAATACTGTGATTTTTGAAAGAGATGTATCAGATACTTGACCCCAGTAATCAGTTTAGGATAGAGGACCAAAAGTGGAAAGATGCATCTGAACTCCAGAGAGACAATATGTAAGAAAATGTATATTTGTTCTTTGCAATTCCTGTAATGATAGATGACTGGCTTAAACACATTTTTGTTTTTCCTTAGGAACTAAAGACAATGCCCAAAAATAAAGGTTTTTGTCTGTATGTATTTTATGAAGGACTACGCAATTAACAGAGACACTCTTCTAAGCTTTTAAGTATCTGCAATCCTCTGGGTAGATCTGTAGTTTCCAAACACTATCGAATTCCACAGTGCTACTCCAGAATGTGGGTATATTTCCATAGCTATTGTATATTCTTCGAATGTAAAAGCAACCTTATCTTCCTGGTAGATCCAGTGACACAGAGTCACAAAGGGCTGAAATGAAATGCCACACAGCAGGCCAGGACCGTAACTCAGACTAGAGCTGAGGTTTTTGGTGTCATTGGTAAAGGTCTGGTTACAAGTTCATTATGCCCTTAAGATATGCTTCTAAACTGCACCTCTGATCCCGTTTCAACTACTGTCTGCCTTTGTTTTTTGGTTGTTTTTTCTCCTGAATGTCTCAAATTCTTTGTTTTCTCTTCCCACTGTCAGGCAATTAATTGTGAACTCTGAACAAATACATATTGTAGGGCTGGACTACAGTGGAGATAGAGGAACTGTCTGCCATACCTTCCTTTTTGGAAGGGCAGATTTATTACAGATATAAAACTGCCTTGCAACTTTAACAGAAGGACATTTAGAAGGAAAGCTGAAGTGATTAATTATTACACAGTAGACAGTTAAATAGAGGGGATGCATACTGTAGTGAACCAACTAATATGCACATGAATTGAGTTTATTACCATTACGGCAATAACTGCATGCTCAGATTAAGCTAGGCAACTTGCAAGTATTTAAGATGCCTATTCCCAAGAGAGTTTGAGCCTTTATATAAGATATTAAAGCACAGGTAAATCCATTTAAATAGTAGCCTAAACAGTCTTTGCAGAAAGGAGCACTTCTTCCTGCACTGAGCACATTTGAGCTCCTCAAGCTGATATTAGAACATAAAATCAGAGCATTTATTTGCATATATGTGTAAGACCAAACAACAAAATTCTCTGGAATGGCCTCAGACATACAGCTAATGAAGGGCATGAACATATTTTTCTTAGTGGCAGAAAATTTTTCACCAAAAATACATCTTCGGCATCTACCTCGTCATCCCAAAAACCTGTAAACTCTTGGTAGGTGTTTATAGTCCAAAGCAGCAAAACTCACAGATTACGGAATTCTAAGAGTCACTGGTGTGAAAGAAAGACTGGCTTAAAAGCACTGCACAATTTTCTACCACTTCTTTAACTCCTGTCAAGCCTTTCCCAGAGATACTAGCTACTGTCTCCAACTTTTCCAGAGGGACTGTAGTGTGTTGACCCTGGTTGGACGCCAGGTACCCACCAAAGCCACTCTATCACTCCCCTCCTCAACTGGACAGGGGAGAAAAAATATAACGAAAGGCTCGTGGGTCGAGATAAGGACAGGGAGATCACTCAGCCATTACCATCATGGGCAAAACAGACTCGACTTGGGGAAATTAGTTTAATTTTATTACCAATCAAATCAGAGCAGGATAATGAGAAATAAAACCTAAATCTTAAAACACCTTCCCCCCACCCCTCCCTTCTTCCCAGGATCAACTTTACTCCCAAATTCTCTACCTCATCCCTGCCAGCGGCGCAGGGGGACGGGGAATGGGGGTTTGGGTCAGTTCATCACACGTTGTTTCTGCCGCTCCTTCCTCCTCAGGGGGAGGACTCCTCACACTCTTCCCGTGCTCCAGCATGGGGTCCCTCCCACGGGAGACAGTCCTGCACGAACTTCTCCAACGTGAGTTCTTCCCTCAGGCTGCAGTTCTTCACGAACTGCTCCAGTGTGGGTCCCCTCCATGGGGTGCAGTCCTTCAGGAACAGACTGCTCCAGCACGGGTCCCCCGTGGGGTCACAAGTCCTGCCAGCAAACCTGCTCCAGCCTGGGCTCCTCTCTTTCCATGGGTCCATAGGTCCTGCCAGGAGCCTGCTCCAGCGCAGGCTTCCCAGAGGGTCACAGCCTCCTTCGGGCATCCGCCTGCTTTGGCGTGGGGTCCTCCACGGGCTGCAGGTGGATATCTGCTCCACCGTGGACCTCCATGGGCTGCAGGGAGACAGCCTGCCTCACCATGGTCTTCACCATGGGCTGCAGGGGAATCTCTGCTCTGGCGCCTGGAGCACCTCCTCCCCCTCCTTCTTCCCTGACCTTGGTGTCTGCAGAGTTGTTCCTCTCACATCTTCTCACTCCTCTCTCCAGCTGCAATTGCTGTTGCGCAGTAACTTTTCCCCCTTCTTGAATATGTTATCCCAGAGGCGTTACCACTGTTGCTGATGGGCTCAGCCATGGCCAGTGGCGGGTCCGTCTTGGAGCCGGCTGGCATTGGCTCTATCAGACATGGGGGAAGCTTCTAGCAGCTTCTCACAGAAGCCACCCCTGTAGCCCCCCGCTACCAAAACCTTGCCATGCAAACCCAATACAGGGACTAAGGAATTGTCTAGCTGCAGCTCCATATGTTGTACAAGTAATAGATATGCTCTTCCCTCAAGTTGTTTATCAGTTGACATAATTACCTCAGCCTGGAGCTTTTATCTTGAATTTATTCTTGGACTTGAGAATTGCTGTTCCTTCTTGTGACCTGAAGAAGATTTTGTGAAACCCCTGTGCTCTTTAAAGTCTGCTCGCCCTTACTGTGTGTGGATTGATGTAATTAAAAATAGCACTACCTCCTACAAACTTTGCCTCTGTTATATTTTGTGTACCACCAATACAACTACTGTAAATGATAAAACTAATGAATGCAATAGGGAGAAAAGACATATAATGGTAATAAAATAAGCTACATTTGTCTTTTAAAGAGCTGCCAGTGAATGTGCAATGGCAGCTAGGAAACCTCGAAGGAATGATGCATTGCAGGCAGATACAAATCTCAGGAAAAATATCTTTCCTAGCTTGAGTCTGAAGGAGTCACTTCACAATAGAAGGGATATCAGAGAAAATGAGGGCTAGGAAGAAACATAGCCAGCTAGTGTCACTTGGGTTGCCCGACAGTATCTAAGGTTTCCACACATGACTGGCAAAAAAGACACAGAGCTTATGGGAGGTTAATATCTGTCTGAACGGTCATCTGCAGGCTATGGTGAGATCTGAGACAGCCCTGGTTTTCAACTTTTAGCAAACTGAAATGTTGTCTATTGACTGAGTAGTGTTGCACCATTTCATAAATGTTGCTTGCATACTCTGGAGGTGGCCTGTTTTGGAGGGATAAAAGGTTTTATGCGAATCCTTCTCATTCTGAATTATGAGACTCCAGCAAAGGATTGTTTATGAGGTAGAGAGAGGTGTATGAGACTGGGAAAGAGATAGGAATGTTTGTGGGTAAAGGGAAGAAAGAGCAGTAACAGTCCAGCACTAGGAAGAACAAAGATAGAAGGACATTACATACAAAGGGAAACCACTGATGTAGAGCTCAAATGGGGGGAGTAGAAAATCAGTTGATGCTGTTGAGAGTTGGAATTGTTCAGTGATTTATTTGGAATCCCAAATCCTTAACCTTTTCCAACTACTGAAAAGTATGTGCTTTGGTAAGTAAGAATAAGTGCACAGTTACTGTTACGGGGTAGTTTCAGTAGTCTTTCCATTAAAAAAAGAAAAAGAAAAAGTGTAGCTTTTAAAAGATAAAGTCATCTTCATTTTGATTCAAAGACTTTTTCAGAAAAAAAAAAGGTTTAAAATGTATTCCATGTATTAAGAGTGTTTCTATGCTCCAAGAGGCTTTCCTTTGGGTACTCTAAGATGGTTTATTATCCATTATCTGTAACACAAAGATAATGAAAGTGGTTCTATTGTACTGTATGTGAAACCCACAGGAATACCAGGATTTGACAGTCATGATATATCTCAGTTAGTTTCTAATGTGTAAAGCCATCACAAATCATAGAGAAGACAGTCTGTTGGTTAAATAAGTCTACAAAGTAAGGTGATAGAGTTCTTCATTTATCTTCATTGAAACAGCTTTGACTGCTGTGTAGTTGATAAAATAAATCTAGTCCTATTCAGAATCTCTACTCTCTGCCCATTGTAAGCAAGCAGCTTCTATTCTACTGTATTAATTCTTACGCAGCCTTCATCACCCACAATATTGGAGTATCTTCCATTAGCACGTTAAGTAAAGTGACTAACGTGTCAGCTGTAGCTCATTTTCTTGCTCACTCTCTCCCAAGGGAGAGAATTGTATATGCAGTGAAGTGTTTTGATTGGAAGGTTTTTTCTTTTTCTTTTCTATGTGTTCATGAAAGAGATGGTAGGTCAAAGAAATGCAATAAGAGATGGAGAGGTTCATTATGATTGTCTGCTTTTAGGGGAGCTGGTACTATTGAAGAATAATGCCATGAAATTCCATGAACTTCACAGTTATATAGAAAGTTTAGTGGTGCCACCGGACCAGAGCTATTAATCACAGCCTCACAGCCTCTGTTTTCTAGAAGTGTCTGTTCCTGTCCATTGGCTATAGAGACACTTGAAGCACATGCACACATATACGATGCAAATTTTAAGGTTAGACAAGATAAATATATCCTCCCTCCCTTGGGGACCATAAATCAGGCTCAAGATTCTGAATTTGACGTGGTGTTTAATGACAAGCAGTGATAAAAACAGACAATTACATTTGTTGTGTCTCCTGGACGCGCCAGATCCAATGCAGACAGTATCTGCAATTAATGATTTCATTCTAAGCTATATTTCATGGCTTTAACCCAGCCAAGAAGTGAGAAAATCATGAATATCACAGTCATTGCTAGAGTATTGTTAAGTCTCTTTGGGCAGCTGGTGACAAACAGAAGGCATCACTCAGAAGTGTGGGTCAGTAAGAGTCTAAAATCAGCAAGGAATGCAGAAAGAGTAATACACTATAGACCATGTTGCCGAAAGATAGATATGAATTCTTCAGCCAACAGCTCTTTCTTAGTAGGAGCCTTTTAAAGTGCTTTTCTTTGCTCATCAGCATCATCACTGACCTTTTTGGCTTTAATTTCAACAAACTTTTTCATCTCAGACCTGGACTTGCTTTCCAAGTGTTGTGCCATGTGTACTGAAGTGGTGTAGACATATATATAGTGAAAGGTTGCTGATGTGAGTCTGTATGATTTTATGACTGCACTTAAGTGCCACACAGGACCGGAGAGATGGTTGATCTTAGGTACCATTTTCCATCATGTTCTTTGGATGTACCTCAATATTAAAAGGTTGCCTTGGAAATATGACAGATGTGTCAAATGACTCAGGGAGGTCTAAGATAAGAACGTCTCTCTGTTAATCATCCCTGATGGTAGCAAACCATCTATCATGCCACCAAGACTTCTTATGTGCTGGTCTGAAACTGGATTATATCAAGTCTAGGACATTAGATGTAATTTTGCAAGCTTGAGATTGACCTTGGACTTGCTTTTATGTGAAATTCCAGTGAAAAAAGAGATTTGATTTTGGCAGAGAAAATAAGTCTTTCCCAAATAGAGTTTTTCTTGAATACAATTATTTGTGTCCTAGTCACTTGTTTTCAGGGAGACTGAATGGCATTTTATAAAGAGGATATACTATTTAACAAAACACACAAGCAAAAAACAAACAACAAAATCAATGATAAATTCTTAGGGAAGAGAGAGGGGAAAGAAAAAAAGAGTGCTATCAGAGTGAGATTGTGAGTTGTGAGGAATCAGCTGCTTAAAGTCAAGTTACTTTATTGATCTCCCCTCCCACCTTTAGTATCGTGATTTCTTTAGCCGTGTCAATGCAGAAGATACATTAACTATTCAGGTTTCAATAACAAGGATGAAAATCCATTTATTCCTGAAATGGAAATTACAGATTACAGTAAATAGTCAGATTTCCATTTAGGCTGGTGCAGCAGCAGTGTAAAACACTTCCCCCTCATGCCAGTCTAGCAGAGTCCTGGTACAAAACAGCAATGCACTGGCTGTCTGGCAAGAAAATAGGAAGGATTTTAAAAGGTTTACCAAAATAACAGACATGACTAGTTGCTTAGTGGACAAAAAAAGAGGTAACTGGGTAGCAAACCCCTTAGGAATTCTTTTCCAGGCTATGCTTTTTCCCCTCATAAATTAGCATGACCCCCTTGCTGTTATTGTTTTGTATCAGAAATAAGAGGTATGGTCATGAAAGGTGGCATATTCATTTAAAAACTAGCAAGGGAACACTTGTCAGCTCTGGGAGGTCCCCAGTGATTCCATTTTGCTGAGAGTCATGTAATAATGCTGGGGATGGCACAATGACAAAATACATGAAATGCCTTAAATTTTCTTTGTCTTTCACAAATCTTCTGAGGAAAGAAAGTAATTGCAGTTCCTAAAACCTCCGGTCAGGCTAGATTGGTTCAGGCCTTAGGCTTGAGTTCTCCTCAAGCTAATAGAGGACAGAGACCTTGGTGTCCCCACTGTGGTTATGTGTAAGACCAAGAGCTAAGTGGTACATGAACAACACAAAGAGGTCATGAAACTCTGAAGAGAAATGAATCTCTAGCAGGTAGCTATTGCACAGCTGCATCATATTTTAAAAAGAAATAAAGACAAGTTAAGCATAGGTTGCATTTATAGCTGGGCAAAGGGGTAAAGACAACTATATTTCCCTTCCTTTCTTTTTGCAACTCTGATGCCTGTAGTCTGTCAGACTTCAATAGCCAGTTAAAGTTAGACTGAATTCAGGAGTGCATGGTAGAAGGGGAGGGAGGACCAGCACATGGCTGCTAACATCCCTGGTTAAACTGGTGTCACTTTTCCTCTTGAATGAACATTGAAGAAATGTCCTGTAGCAGAGATTAAGCATCACATGTAATTCTTAGAGCTATTTTATCAAAATAAAATCCCAAGGACTGTGGTTTACCTAGTTGCATTGCCAGTGCTCCTTCTACTGGAGACTGATTGCTTAGTCACAGAAATAATATTCTACTTCAAAACAGAGCTGAGAAATAAAAAAATTACAGCACAGCACTTTCATCAAGGAGCAATGAGTGCCACTTGCATACATCTGAGTCAAGGATACACTATGACTTTCAATTAATCTTTAGCAAAACTGTGAGGAAAGTAGGATCAATCTACTTTCCTCAATAAAATCTGAGGACAGTGGCCAATCCTTCATGGTGCTTTGTAGCACCTAGTCCTATAAGGTCTGGATCATCTAGGCCTGAGTTCTTCAATTTATATTTATACTTGTGAAATATATTACTACTAACTAACAAGAAATACTCTTAAATTAGCCTTTTACACTGCATGTGAGCTGTAGTGGAATTTGCTACATTAAATTATTGAAATGATATTTCTACAAGTAAATGTAAAGGGTAAAATATTTGTTCACAGCTATTTACTGCACTTATTCATCAATTCATTGATTCTAAAACCAGAATTCACTATAAAGACAAAAGGGCTATGTCACATCCCACCTGTGGGAAGGGGGGAGTGACTCAGATTCGCAAATCCCCTCAGTTTGGACTAAGGTGAGACAACACTCCAGATCCGTACAAAAACACCAACTTCAATGAAAAACTTGGGAAACATCCATAAAACGAGTATTCTGTAAGCATTGGCCCATGCACAAAATATATGTATACCTAAGCTATGCGGCTTTGCACAAAATCAAGGTAAGCCTTTTGTTAACAACTTCAGGAGAAGGGAGAGAGAGAAAAAGAGATCACCAATCCAGCATTAAATGAACAAACCAACACAAGACACTCAATGTAACAAGCCCCCATATGGGGCTCAGCTGTGCCCCTATTTATTGGCCCCAGTCCCTGGACTTCTGGAACCTTCACTCGCCCCAGTTCCAGGAGTGGCTGAGATACCAACCAGTCACCAGGCCTCCTCCTGGGCTTCCTCCTCCCACTTCTGGAATCTTCTCTCACCCCAGCTCCAGGAGTGGTTGAGACATCCATCAGTCAAATCAAGGGAAGTGACACTAGGCTCCTCCCCATGACTTAACCCTTTCTCGGGCATTTCCCGAGCTTACAGTATAGTCACTTCGGGCCTGTCCCTTACAGGCTACTGATGTAATTCACAGGGGGGAAAAAAAAGCCTGAAACATTTGCCTGATCAGCTCCACCTGGGACACCCAATACCACTGGATGCACCAAGAAGTTTGCTGTAGTGTTTTGCATCTCTGCCTCTATGGGACTGGTGTCCATTTTTCCACCATTATTCTGGTGGAAGAGATAAAAAGGACCTCAAATCTGATTTTTCATCCTTCATGCTGACACAAAATATCTTTCCTGTGTGAGTCTTGGCAGTGGAAAAACTGATAGATTTAGGAAGTCTATAGTGTTTCTGGAGAGAGGCAACCCCCTAAAATAAACAAACATAAAGCCAAACAAAACCGCAACCCCACTCTGCTTTACTAAGGTATTGAGGGAATAAGAGGTAAAATGGAAGAGATGGAAAATATTTTTCTCAGGGAATGCTTTGTGCATCTTCAGCTGACATGGAACATTTTGAAATTTCTTGACAAAAATCTGGCAGCAAATTTGGTCTGATGAAAGTCAATATGTATGATACGTAATACGCCACTCAGAACACACTGACCTACTAGCTCTGATGCTTTTCTTCATGGTTTCCATCACTGTAGGTATTTAGGAGGCAGCTGTCAGAACTAGTTTGGAAAGAGCTGAGCCTGCCTGAGCAGATGATGTTTTGAGATCCAACCCAGCATCTAGGAGCAGCAACAGATGGCTGCTCCATGAGGTAGAATGATCTGGAAGATGGAGTGACCCCAGCACAGGCAATGTCCTCACTGAGCAGGGCTGTGTTTAACTGAATGTTAACATTTTTATAAGGCCTAATCCAGGGAAGAAAAACTAACAAGTGATGTGCTTTCTAACATGAGAGTGGGTCTTCTATAAATTAATCCTGTTGTGGATTTTGATAGGAAAGGATCTTTGTGATAAAATGTTAAAAGAGAAAAATGAAAAAGAAAAAAAAAGGGTCAAATTAGAAACCTGAAGAATAGGTGTATCAGGTGTCCATGCTCATGTGTTGGGGGGGAGGGGCACTTCAGGGCGGCCTCTGTGAGGAGAGGCTGGGGGTGCCCCATGCCAGACACAGCCGGTTCCAGCCGGTCCCAGCCGCCTCCAACAGCCCCACCGCAGGACACAGCCCAGCCCCTCAGCCAAGCTGGGGGCGCCTGGGGGAAACCAGGTTTCAGCAAGGGCCAAAGGCGGCACAGGCAGAGGAGGAGGAAGGCAAGGAGGGAGCAGCAGCAGAGGGAGCCCGAGGGCGGAGGAGGAGGAGGAGGAGGAGGAGGGCAGGAGGTGCTGCAGGCCCGGAGCAGGGATCCCCTGCAGCCCTGGAGAGAGCCCGCTGGAGCAGAGACCCACCCTGCAGCCCGGGGAGGGCCCCACGCCGCAGCAGGGGGATCTTTCCTGCAGGAGCTGCGGCCGTGGAGAGCCCAGGCGGGAGCAGGTTGTCCCTGAAGGACTGCAGCCCGGGGCAGGGCCCGCGCTGGAGCAGGGAGACGTGTGAGGAGGGAGGAGCGGCCGAGAGGGGCTGGGATGGACGGAGCGCAACCCCCATCCCCACCCCCTGCGCCCCTCGGGGGGCGAGGAGTCGGCAGTGAAGGGGTGAAGGCAGGAATGAGGAAAAGGGAGTGGGGGCAGGTGGTTTTTTTAATGTTTGTCTGTGACTATTTAATTGGCAACAAATAAAAATATTTCCTTTCAAAAGGATAGAATTACTGCTTTTTGCCAAGGAGGACACAACCAATGGAAATCTTTTTCCTGACACACATACTTACTCCTAGTTTTTTGCTATAGTGGTTAATACTTTATAATCTTTCTTTTAAAAGAAAACTGAGTGGCTATTGATTTGTTTAGAACAGTTTATCACAAGGTACTTTACTCATAATATTTATAACTAAGCATGCTTTCAGCTTTTTCAGGGGATTTATCTTCAGAAGAAAATAACGAGTTCAGGCTATTCCTTCCAGTCTCCCTGCATTTCACTATTAAGGGGATCGAGGATCTTTGGCTCTCCAGGTGTGCAGCAGACCAGGATAAACTTCTGCAACTTCAGAGAGCGTCTGCTAACTCATTAGCTCCACCTGGGTCAGTTTCTCATCCCTTCTCCTCTGGTTCCAGACTCAGACTCATGAATGGACATAACTGTTTCTTTATTCATTGTAATATCAAGCAAATATGATGCCTTGTAAAGGGGACCAGAAACTGTTTTCTAAGGTCCAGCTGTCTTGCAGCTTAAATTCAAAAGGTCTGGTTTATGATTCACCTTTACAAACGTTTAATCCCTTTCTAATACCTCATTTCATATACCCTCTTACTGGTTATCATCTTCTGTCATACATCAGTCATGTCCCTTTTAATTGTCAATTTTTACCTACACAATGAGTTTGTACACAACTTTAAGTCATTTGCAGCACTCTCTGTTCATTTCATGTCATGTATTTTGAAATGCTATGTTTAGCTATTTCCTGGTTTTCATATTCTCCTTCAGAAAGTACCAGAGGTGTCTTATGTAGATCTTCATTAGTCCTTTGATGAATTGCAATCATCCTGCTCATCAGTCTAGTACTAGCTGCTCATCAGTTAAACTGCTGAGTCTTGCTGATGTTGACATTAACATCTGCAATTCTTTTAAAATCAACAGTTGCCCTGGAAGTCAGTCCCAAAGAAATGTATTTTAAAGTTAGGCACACAGTGTAAGCTTGACTTGTTCTATAACCGATTGAAATGGGTACCCCAAGGGAGCCATTTAATGTAAGATGAATGCTAATTTTAAGAGAACCACCCTTCAAACTCTGTGGACTATAGAGGGAGCCTAGGTGATTAGCTTAGATTTGACTTTTAGATGGCTTAGTTAGGTAATACAAATCCCAACCTGCATGCCTGGAGTTTATCGGTATTTCATCAACAAATCTTATTTGTATGCAGCTTTCTATTTTTAAACAAATGTAATCTAGTTAATGAAAATAAGCTGAGACAACAAAAGGAAATATTACAGTTGTAGTGCTAGCTCTAATGAAATCAATGGAAATTTGCACTAACTTCTCTACCTACAAGTAAGACTTTGCTTTCCGTTCCAACTCCTGATACAGAGGTATTGATTGTATCTATGAGGACTGGACCTTTCTTATAGGCATCTCTAAATACTGTATTATTAAGATATTTGAATACTTTTAAGGGTTGGGAATTTAAGGGTTATCCTAATTCAACAGTTAAATAATGAGGGCAAAGAATTTTCTTCCCTTGAGACATGGTAAGATACAACTGCTAGATACTATAATAAGAGAAGGGGGTATGCATAGCTAAAAAAACCCAAACCAAACCAGCAATAACAAAAAAAAAAGATATGCAACAAAAAGAATCTTTCATATATCTTGATTTGAGCTGTTGACAGCTCTTAGCAAATTGCTATCTACCATAACCTTTTGTTTGGTCATTTTGTTCACCACATTACATGAGGTTTATGGCCCATTAAGATAAGCTGTGTCCATTGACCTTTTCTCTCTGTAAATAAGTCATCAAAAGTTATTTTAGTTGGAAAACTAAATTGTTACAAATTAAGGTTATTGAAGAATATGCAACAATAAGTAAGCAGAATAATCAAATCTGTGGAACGGCCATCTTGCTTACTTGGAATGTTAATCAGCACATTTAAGCACAAAAATTGGTCCAGGCACAGCCTGAGCTCCCTGGGGGAGTCTGGGATTTTCTGAAATTCCCACCTTGGGAGCTCCTGAAACAAGTAATTTGTTGTGAAGAGCGTTAGGAGGTCAGTCAAACACCTTGTCTCAGGTCAGTTTATTGTCTTAAACCACTCCATTGTCTCATCCATACTGAGAAGACAATAAGGAGCTGACAAGGAAGACAAGCTGAGGAGTTCCTGGGCCACCCTAGGGATTAATGAACTAAGTGCACTGAGTGTGCACACAAGATACCCCACAATACCCCATAATTATAGGGGAAACTTAAGATTCATACTTATAACTAAAATTCCATAGCTCCTGCCACACTGATATTTTTGTGGTTTGTATTTGAAGGCTAGAAGAATGGGACTGCAAATGGCTTTTTGCTTTACTGGTAGTCCATAGTCTCTATTCAGATATAATTTCTTGTTCAAAGTTAGAAGAAAGATTATTTTTTAGTTAGTATCTCTTCAAGCTTATACAAAGACTTGCTAAAATGAGTTAAAAACTTTATGTGCAAACTGATCAGTTGGGAAGGTGACCCTCAGTTTTAATTCATTAATTAAAAAAAAAGTAAAAAAAAAAAGTAAAATATAGACTGTCTTTTCTCTCCCTTTTAATTAAGTTTCTGGAAACCTTTTAACTAATTATTTTTATTTTTTTTTCTGCCTTGGCCTCTTACCAGCAGTACTAGGTCATATACAATACGCTTTTAGTGCCCAATTGAATACTAATAAAGAGAGTTCATACTCATTGTCTACAGCTGGAACTAGCTTAGTATATTATCAGTCATTAAAAAATTCTAAGGTGCAGTATCAGCTTTCAAGTATAGTGGACTCTGTTTAACACCAGACTAAAGAAGCTATTTTCATTAGCTAAGCATAGAATGTATTAAAGAGGTGTAATAATTAATAAACAGCATTTGGCAGTTACATGCAATGTAAAACAGGACTTGTTCTGTTGATGTCAGCAGAGCTAAACGAGTAGAAAATGAAAACTGTAGCCAGAAGAAGGGGGAATATCTTCCAAAGAGTGAAAACAAGTATCTATATTTCTGTCTGAAAATTAAGAACAGGTGTTCAAACTTAATGAGAAACATGGAAATACCCAAGACCAAGAGTTCTCTGTTTCCATAGCAAGAGATATTTGGTTCAAACTTGCTCTTCCTGAAATCAGTGGAAGCACACTCAACACTTGCCATTTAGAAGATAGTTTGAGTTCTCGGTAATTTATACAGACTATATAAACTTTCTGACTGCACCTCAAAAGAGCACTAAATGGAATGACTAAGTTGAGATCTACTCATAAAACATGTATATGCATGTGTGGAGTGTTGACCCTGGATGGATGCCAGGTGCCCACCAAGCTGCTCTATCACTCCCCCTCCTCAACTGGACAGGGGGAGAAAATTATGACGAAGGGCTCCTGGGTTGAGCTAAGGACAGGGAGAGATCACTCACCAATTACCGTCACAGGGAAAACAGACTTGACTTCGGGAAATTGATTTGATTTATTACCAATCAAATCAGAGTAGGATAATGAGAAATAGAACCAAATCTTAAAAACATCTTCCCCCTACCCCTCCCTTCTTCCCAGGCTCAACTTCACTCAGTTCATCACATATTGTCTACCGCTCCTTCCTCCTCACTCTCTTCCCCTGCTCCAGCATGGGGTCCCTCCCACGAACTACAGTTCTTCACGAACTGCTCCAGTGTGGGTCCTTCCCATGAGGTGCAGTCCTTCAGGAGCAGACTGCTCCAGCATGGGTCCCCCGCGGGGTCACAAGTCCTGCCAGCAAACCTGCTCCAGCATGGGCTCCTCTCTTTCCATGGGTCCACAGGTCCTGCCAGGAGCCTGCTCCAGCATGGGCTTCCCACGGGGTCACAGCCTCCTTCGGGCACATCCACCTGCTTTGGCGTGGGGTCCTCCACGGGCTGCAGGTGGATATGTGCTCCACCATGGACCTCCATGGGCTGCAGGGGGACAGCCTGCCTCACCATGGTCTTCACCACGGGCTGCAGGGAAATCTCTGCTCCGGCGCCTGGAGCACCTCCTCCCCCTCCTTCTTCACTGACCTTGGAGTCCACAGAGTTGTTTCTCTCACATCTTCTCACTCCTCTCTCCAGCTGCAATTGCTGTTGCGCAGTAACTTTTCCCCCTTCTTGAATACGTTATCCCAGAGGTGTTACCACTGTTGCTGATTGGCTCAGCCTTGGCCAGCAGCAGGTCCGTCTTGGAGCCGGCTGGCATTGGCTCTATCAGACACGGGGAAAGCTTCTAGCAGCTTCTCACAGAAGCCACCCTTGTAGCCCCCCCAGTACCAAAACCTTGCCATGCAAACCCAACACAGCGTGTTTCATTTGAAATGCTTGTTTGGGTGATCTGAATTTTCTTCTTTAAATAAATATATTCTTAAACACATTGCTGAATAAGGGTGATAGGCTAACTTTTAATTTAAGACTATGCCAGATCATGCAAGCCATACCTGAATGAGTAAATAAATGTATTTAATTACTAATAACTTGTTTGAATACTCACAGGATATAGGCTCAGATACACTTACTTTAGCTTTTGCATTGCAAATGGTACAACACCAGATTCAAGAAGAATAAGGAAACAATTTGCCCCGATTAAGACTTTTAGTGCCATGGTTATTTTTTTCATCCCTCTGACATTTATAGATGAAAGAGTAAAAAAAGATTAAAGCAGTTGCTGCTTTTTTCCAGGTGATCGGCCTTTTCCAAATACAATTGACTGCTATGATCAACAAGTTTTGCGTAAAATATCTCTGACTTATTTGGTAAAATGTCAAAACAATAAAGCATTTGTCCTCTGGAAAGCTGGCCTGAAATTATCAAAAATTACTGAAAACCCCAGGCTCTTCAGCTGTAGACAAACTACCCCACCTTGAAGATGTTTTTTCAAGAATCTAACACTTACTGGCTTTTGGCTGGAAACCTGGTTTTTTCTAGAATCACTAATTTTAATTGATGCTGCCAAAGCTACAAGGCTCCTTAACACAAGGCAAGACTGGATTGCAGACAACACAAAACTGGGAGGGGTGTTTTGTTCACCAGATGGTTGTGCCGCCATTCAGAAAGACCTTGTCAGGTGGGAGAAATGGGCTGACAGAACCCTTGTGAAGTTCAACAAAGGGAAAAGCCAAGTTGTGCACCAAAGGAGGAATAACCCCATGTACCAGTACAGGCTGGGGGCCAGGCCTGCAGAGAAGGAGCTGGTGGCCCTGGTGGACACCAAGTTGCACGTGAGCCAGCAATGTGCCCTTGCAGCAAAGAAAGTCAATAGCCTCTCGGTGTGCATTAGGCAGAGTGATGACAGAAGGTCAAACCACCTAAGCTGGTTCTGTAGCATCATGAATGGACTTCAACTCATTCTTTTAAATATATACCATGTAGATATTTATCTCTGCACCCTACAGTCAATACAAAGCAACTGTCAACAGAAAGAGATAAATACTATTAGTAAACAATTTATCTAACCAGTTTTAGATGCACATCTTTGAATAATTTCACTGAGAAGTACCTATTTATCTCCATGACTATATCAGGTGAAGACACACACTTGTTCAAATGAGTTCTATCTCTAGAGAATTTATTCAACAAGAAAGTGGGTTAGCTTGGATACAGAACTGCACAACTGCAATTAATATGGTGCCACAAGCTAATCTCCACACGGTGCTGCATTGAACTTTATAGGCATACTAGTTTGAGCTGCCTTAACTCATGGTCTCTGAAATCTATGCATGATTACACAAATATTTATTTTCCCAGTGAAAAATCCCCAAATTAATTGCAAATTGATATTTTGGGATTTCTTTATTTCCTGTGGATATTTCCATTTTAAATAAACTTGCCAGGATTCATTGAGAAGACATTTTGAAGGAAAAAAGACAGCAGTCTAAAGGCACAGTGTGTTCTGGTTCACCTTTTATCAGTGGCTGTGTTTCTACAAGATCCAGGTTCCCAGGTCCTTGGCTTTCCTTTGTTGATGCCTTGGTTTCTGATGGACATAAACTCAGCACAAGCCAGGAGAGGGCCATTGCCTTCTTTGGAAGCAATCCACACACACATCAAAGAGGTGACAAAAAATTTATCACCTCGGAATGCCAAGTCACTTTGCCAATTGCTTACTGTGGGTTTGGGGATTTCACTCATTTTTTAAAATATCAATTTAAGATTATCCAAGGTCACATGGATCTCAAAGACTGACTTCCAGTTCACTACATGGTCTTCATTTCAGTTACCCTAGTTTTCCTTTTAAAATGGCTGGTGTTCTTCTTTACCTTCTCTTTTCTCTCCTGTTTGTATCTCCTGAACTCTGTAAGGAGAGGGAAGTGAGATGAGTCCAGAATATTTAAAAGGTCAAAGTCTCTGTTTGTAAGTCCATTAAGAGTTTCTAGTTTTTAAACAGACTGTACTGGCCACTAAAATTCTGATGCCTTTGCCTAACAAAGATTGTAATGAGAATAGAAATGGCATTAAATGGAATCCATTCTGAAGATGATTGCAAAAGATACAAGCCTAACTCATTCTCATTATAGCTTTGTGTTGGTATAATTGTGAGTGTTACTCGGATACCTGAAATACTTGGAGAGAATTTTATTGTGATTGTAAAAAGGAGCTACTTAATTTGATTTAAAATTGGAACTGTAGTTGCCTACTTTTGCTGTACTGCAAATGGCATAGGAGCAGCTGACACTGATTTTGTATAGGCCTGCAGGAATATTTTTCTCTTGCTTAAGCCCAGCTAGATTTCATTACCTCTAAGAGCGGTATAATCAACAGCCAATAATTTGCAATACAAATTAACTCCTTTAATTTAATTACTACTAGGAGGAACAGTAGAATAAGGAAACTGAAAGCAAAGATCAGGGGATGGCATTGTATTTTGGTGAAGAAGAGACTTGGAAGACTGGTCTCACCTCTTGCCCTTGTGTGGTCTAACAGAAAGATTAGTTGAACGAGAAATTCAATGTGATAGCTGTATTATTCTGCTTCAAGTATCATTTACCCTTTAACAAGTCAGATGCAAAACAGAGTACTAGGGAAGGAACTAGTGGGTTTCTCAGACACCTAGCAAAAACTCTGAGGAGTGTGGCAGGAAAGTACATTATTTTATAAAATTTCTAAGAATGAAGGAAAATATACTTCAAATTTAATAGCACTTAAAGAATTGTTTCTTTTTCAATTTTGCTTTGTTTGGTTTTTTAAAGGAAATAATGTAATTGCTTCTAGATGAGGGTCTGTTTTAAGAGTACATTTGAGTAAGAAAAGTATTAGCAAGTCTCATCATCACTTTTTCCCAGGTTTCATGCACAGCTACTTACCTGAGGAATAATCCACAAAGAAAGAAAATTTGAACAACATTTAAACAACCTTAGACTTTTAATTTCATTTGAGGAACATCTCAGATCAACAGAAGATCATAATCATGGAGAAATTTTAAGCGATCTGTCCTGCAGAGTGAATCATTTGCTAAAATCCTCCAGCTTCACACATTCCAAATGCTTTGTCTTCCACATATTTTTATTTCAGGTGGTGTTTTTTTTTTTTTTTGCAGAAAGGCAAGGAAGAGGAGAGAGAGAAAATACATAAAAATTCCTCAAATTCTCTAAAACAAAAACTTGTGCACAGTGCACTCCAAAATTGACCACAGTGGACAGTCTCTTCAAAACTGATAAAGTTTTTTTTTTTTTATTTGCAAAAATATAATATGAGTTCTCCTCCTCAAATCAACTGTTTCTTGGTGTTGATCACACAGCTCAAGGCTGATGATGGACACTAAAGGTACTAAGAAGACCTCTGTCTTAGTACAGGTCCAAAATGCTGTTAATATTGCATAAGAATAAAAGCCAATCCTTTCAAATCATCTGTCCTGATTCCTTTTACCCCAGTGTGTTATTGATGAATGTCAATATCAGCTTTTTCTGAGTGGCTATGTACTAAACTTGCTGCAAGTACAAATGAATCCCATGCAAATTCTTGTAAGACAGTTAGAGAGACCACGTAGCAACTGGCAATGTAGCATCCTCTGAAGGAAAGAAAATGTTATGAAAACATTACAAGCAGCAGGAAAATGTGAAAGAATCAAAGCTGACAATCAACTGAGGAGAAAAAAAGTTTTAGCTTACAGCATCACATTTGTCACGTGTCCTTATCAACGTATAAAACTTAATCAACCAAAGTCATACAAGGTACAATACCTCCAGATTTCAATAGTGGTGCCCCCTTATCACAGTCTTGATAATTTCCACAATACCTGTCGTGGTTTAACCTCAGCCAGCAACTAAGCACCACGCAGCCGCTTCCCCCTCCCCCCTCCCAGGGGGTTGGGGAGGAGGGGGGGAAAAAAAAAGGTAAAACTCATGGGTTGAGATAAGAATGGTTTAATAACTGAAGTAAAATAAAATACACTACTGACTACTACTACTAATAATATAATAGTAATAATTGTAATGAAAAGGAATACAACAACAAAAAAAGAAATAACACCCAAGAAAAGACAAGTGATGCACAATGCGATTGCTCACCACCCGCTGACCGATGCCAGAGCCGCGATCTGCCCCTCCCAGCCAACTCCCCCCAGTTTATATACTGGGTATGACATTCCATGGTATGGAATATCCCTTTGGCTACTTCAGGTCAGCTGTCCTGGCTGTGCTCCCTCCCAGCTTCTTGCACACCTGCTTGCTGGCAGAGCATGGGAAACTGAAAAGTCCTTGGCTTAAGATAAGCGCTACTTAGCAACAACTAAAATGTCAAAGTTTTATCAACAGTATTCTCACACTAAATCCAAAACACAGCACTGTACCAGCTACGAAGAAGAAAATTAACTCTATCCCAGCTGAAACCAGGACATACCGAACCAGATGGTTGGAGAAAAAAAGAAAAAAGAAAAAAAGAAGATATTGTTGT
The DNA here is from genome assembly GCF_018139145.2 of Gymnogyps californianus. Taxonomy (NCBI): domain Eukaryota; kingdom Metazoa; phylum Chordata; class Aves; order Accipitriformes; family Cathartidae; genus Gymnogyps; species Gymnogyps californianus. The sequence continues at coordinate 6,809,735 of NC_059472.1, read as the reverse complement.
CAAAGGCAGAATCTTTGCTTCTTTAAAAAAGAAAACCACTTCTCATGGAGAACAGTTACAATTAAGTCTAATAATAGACACAGAATCTTCCCACTGGGTCCCAGAAGCCAAAGGAGACATGGATGTTATTTATATGTCACAGCACACATATGTCTAAGTGGATGCCACTGGCTAAAATTGATTAGGAAATCTTGTTTATCCCTTCTCAAGAAAATATTCTGCCATTGTATAACGGTGTTAATCTACGTACATATAATATATATACAATGGTGAATGTAGATAGAGAGCCTGCCTTATCATACAGTTTGAGAAGAAAAAAAAAGATAGTTGTGAGCTGTAACAGTAATCTGAGGCCTATATTCTTTTTGAATTGATTGAGAATCAATATTTCATACAGATAGAATTGGTACCAAATCTAAGAGAAAGACAGCTCAGCGAAGAAATCATTGATCTGTTTTGTGCAATACATGCTGTTTATGCGTTTGCATGTGCACATGTATCTTTGCGTGTAAACACACATTTATGTATATTACTTCCTAATACATCAATATAATGCCATGTTTTTGCTTAAACTTCTGTTTTGTAATATGGATTCTTAGAAAGGGAGATTCATGGCCTGCTAATGTAGTGCAAATTGTCTTACAAGATTCTTAGCAGTGGTCAATATGTTTCCTATTTTAGAGAATAAAGCATTACCCTTGAGAGATATGGCTCATATCCTAAGGAACAAAGAAATGTTTAGTGAACAGAAAGCAGGGAATACAAATAGAGCATACACTGAACATATTAATTTTAAATGATGTAGCCATATTCTTCAGCACTTGCTCACAGCAGTTTTTCCTTGACATAGTAGAACTGCTTCTGATTTGTCATGTAAATAATAGGAGAATCTATGCTGCCATTTAAATATGCTTCATTGGAAAACAATGAAAACATTCTAAAGGCATGCGTTTTTGAACAGCATAAGCAGTTCAACTGCACAAGCAAGATATCTATACTGATCCAAACAAAGCCACTTTAGACTTACTGGGGAGAAAATAGAAATAGAGAAAACCAACTTGTTCTCTTCTTGTCTAAGTTCACTGAATTTTTACTACTTTTTATTCTTTTTAACATATAGGCAAAGTGAGAGCAACTGGGTGTAAGAAGCCTTTTTTTTTTTTTTTTTTTTAAGACTACTATATACTGTTTTATCACTACTTGCACAGGCTTTGTATTGACCTGATCTTGCAAGATTGCATGGCTTGTCTGGACTTGTCTTAGCCTATGCTGATTTTAGCTTCTTTTGGTTGTGACAACAATCGTCTAGCCATCAAGTAAGTATCATCTAAATTTGTTTAAGCTTCAGTTTAGCTTTGCGGAATTGTATGGTGTACTGCCTGTTGTTCATGGATAAGTAGCAAAGCAAGTACTCTGCACAGGGTGAACTATCTTATCACCCTAGAATAAAAATGTAGGGTTTGGGTGAGGGCAGGCACAAGATGACACGAGAAGTACTAGGACTCTGCACACAAATCACGGTGGCCAGATACTGGTAAATAAAGGTATAAACAAACAAATAAATAAACAAATGCAAGTCAGGTGAAAGAGGTTTCAGGGATCGTAATAGAAAAACAAGTATACTGTGGTACTGGAAACCAACGAAGTACTGTGTGAGTCACTGCAAGAATGAGAGAGAATATCGTTCTGGAGGAGGACTGAAGCTGATGACATTCAGAGACAAGTGAACATTGGACAGGTGAGCATAACACCACAGAAGAATGTGTAGATCCTAGAAAGTTTTTGTTTATCAATCTTAACTGTGTTATTAACTAAAAGTGTTAGTATCATGATAACTGGACTGTAATAACTGTTGTGCTTTGATTATATTGCCTCAATTTTAATTGCAATAACTATAAATTCTTGAATCTGTATGTAAGGTGTGTTTCCTTTGATCCAGAAGAAGAATTTAAGTGTAATACTTTATACACGTAAATGACTCAGATACTCGCAACTGAAGCCTAGTTATTCCAAACATAAAATCTCTTGTGCTGGGCCATGCCAGAAATGTGACTAAGGTCCTCCCTCTCTAGAAGAGGCTGGTAGTGGCTGGTTAAGGAAAGAGCAGAGGACATGGGGAAATAGGGAACAACTCCTGCCCCTGAATGCCGTCCCACTCATTATTAGCCTGAAATTTAGGAAATTCCTGCGCCAAATATATTTAAGAACTTCTAATGAACTAGTCCTCCATGAATTTGCCTAAGCCCTTTCTGAAGTAATATGGTGTCTTTTGGACATAGCTACCACAATTCAATTATGCATTTGGTTAAAAAGATAAACAAAAAAACCCAAAACAACCCACTACTTCCTTCTTTTGAATGCATAGAGTTCTTCCTTCTTTATGTCAGCATAATTGACAGTGTATGTTATGCTGTATATTTTTTAAATAGTCATCTTCTGAGCTATGTTTTATGGTTATAAACATGTCAGTTATTATTTTGCACTTCACTAAGAGTTAATGAATGATACAGGAGTGAAATTAATTCACACTGCTTAGGAATACATTATAAAAAAACATAGAAATACTTACATGGCAAAGCCATTGCTCTGTTTTGTTACTGCCAGCTGAACCCATCTGCTTCTTTCTTGGGACTTCAGGGAGTGTAGGCTCTACTCCCAACTTAAACACAAGAACAGGACAACATGGCTTATACATAACTTGCCACTACTTTGTGACTTGTTAAACCTAATTAAATATGGGATGGTTTCTAGATTGAAACTTAATCTCCTTACACAGTTTACACTCAAAATTCTATGGAAATTCATCTCTTTTCATTATTAAGACAAAATGGAAACTACAAATTCATCCCTTAAATTCACAGGTAGAACAGTTTTCTAAAGAGGTCCCTCTATCAAACCACTGAATATTAACAAAGAAATGATTTTTCATTATGAGCATGTTTTTGAGTCCGAACAACCTTACTTTGGCAATATGACAAAGACGTCCCTAATAGCTTTGTTTTTATGACTGACATTCATCCCGGGTGAACTCAATTGATACCAAGGGATTTATAACAAGTATAATAAACAGGTCTTGGCATTTCCAAATTCATTTCCTTGACCTCAAATAGAGACATAATCATAATCTTGGGTCTTCTTGCAAGAAAGTTTCCCCATTCCCATTAGTGCTGAAGCAAATATTAGCAAAGTTTAGGCTGTCATTCACACTGGAGAAAATTTTGTATTAATTTGTTTGGCAGCCCTTCTCTCTGTTCTCCATGAGGGCAGACTTCATCCCTGGGTACTTGCTTATGTCTGTGACAAAGGGGTGTAATAAGTACAGCAGCATCAGTACTTTTAGAATAGTTCAGGTTTCTTCCTTTTTGGGATTTCTTACTTTTCAAATCAGTATGTGAGTGACTGCCTTCTGCTGCAGTGGACCTGAGCATATATAAAGGATTTTCCTGCTAGCAGGGATTTGCTAGCTAGTTTGGCTCTGGCAAGCAGAAGCTGCTTGTTAAAGAGCATCAGATCCCACACTGAGAAATGCTTTCTGCAGCTGTGTACAGCTGACTGGCATCCCCAGTACCTGTGTATACATGGCCACAGATCATCATAATTGACTCTCTCTGCTCTATTGGTTTAATTACCAGGAAGAGTTTGCTTATAAAACAAGTAGTCAGGTTTTATACCTTATTAACTTTGTTACACTACAGTGTCAGTGTTGTGCAACTCCAGTTAATGTGTTGTCTGTCTTTTGTGACCTCTCTGACTTTTTTCCACTCCTCCTTCCAGAATTTATTAATTTTATCAACAGTGTGGACAGAAGATTGCACAGGATGTACCATGGTTGGCCGAAGATGACAGCAAAGAGCTCTGGACAGTCTAGAAATACAACACGAGAACTGGAAGACCAGCTGAGGCAGCAGATATTGCAAATTCAGAGCATCTCCTGAGGACTGGACATGCTCAGAGAGGACCTGAGTAATCTTAGTCAGTCACTGAGCCACAGGATAATGCTATTAAAAATAATTTACTTCTGCATGTGAACACATTCATGTGGAGTAACGTAGCATAATGCAGAGATCTTTGACTCAGTAGAAACCTGGGAAAGTCCGTATGATTCTGCACAGTGTTTATGATTTTACCCAGTGGACTTAGAAGCAGCCTCGCTGTGTTTGCTGTGAATTGTGTCCTAGCTTATAAATCCTCTCTGTTGGCAGAGACGCAATACCACACAAATACAGCAAAGAATGTCTTTGTGCTGCTTTTCATTTCCCCACCTTTCTGGTTCAGATAAGTATGCAGAATTAACTGCTCCTTGTATAAACCCAACAATGCTTTACAAGGCAGAGCATCAGAAGGCTACAATGCTTAGCACAGCACTTCTTCAAGAACATAATTCCCCTTTTCTTCCTGCCCCAATCTGTGGTCAAAGGTTAATGATTTTAAAATTATTCCTGTTTCACTTGGACTTACTCTTACTAAGAGCTTATGAAAAGAGCATTCTTGATGTGAAAAGGAGCTGCATGTGTCCTATCCAGAGCCTTGCAAAGCTTCACACCTCCTCAGGCCCTCATGCTACTTTCCTCTATTAATGGTCATGCCCAGCTGCCCTGTTATGGACTGAAACCACAATTTAATCAACATGGATTTTAAGAACAATTGTGTACCAGATCTTACGTCATGAATCATCATAGTTTCCCTGTGATATACTGTAATATCTATTATAGGTCCTTACTGGTCAGTAGCAATGTCTGGAATTCCTGAGACAGTTCATGCCAGGAATGTCCAACATGTCCAATGCATGTGTAGTGTCCAACACTACTGATACATGTTAGCATTGTCTCTTGAGGTTGGCTGAGCTGTTCCCTGAAAACAAAGAAAAAAGCCCTGAACGTTACATGATCAGAGTGGATTTCTTGAATCATCCTATACAACTGAGTTCAGTTACATAGAAAAACAAGACTTCTCTGAGACTACAAATATAAGCAGTATAAATATGATTTTATTCAGATAATATCCAAGATTTGGTGAAAGTCTCCTGTGTTGGCCCCAGTGTTCCCTGTGTATAGACGTTGAACAACTTGAATGTCTTGGACTTGCAAGATCTACTGACCTGAATCAATCAAAACAGAACTAAAGTTAATCTTTACTGAGGATGTGTTCCTGGCTCTGGTAACCAGTCTTCTTGCATCCTTGCCACTGTTTAGCTACACATAATCACTTCTTTAGGTTTCAAACGAAATAATCACTCTAAGATAAAGTGAGGCTGAATTCATGAAAACTTTCACCAAGGATGTTTTGCAATCCTTAGATGACAACTACCATATTATGGGAAAGTGTATACCTGCATATCTCATGATATATCGAGAAACAAATGCTTCAGTAAACTTGACCATTTGGAAATATTCTAGTCAGATTAGAAAGGTGCTAGTAAAAATCATTGTCTTTCTTTAATTATTACACAAGAATGTAGGATAGGGATTTCACCTAACAGCTACCCTGATAATAAGATGGAAAGTAGACTGAGATACTTCATGGAACATCCTACTCATTAGCCACGACTGTATATTCAGTGAGCAGAAGTATTGCAGTTCCTGATAACAAGGGATCGGATCATAAGTCTGTCAGTCTAGTGTCTTGCCTGAAGCACTGGACAATACCAGGTAACTGATGACAGTTACAGCAACTCAGTCTCATAAGTAAGTTTGTTACATTACAGGTCACTTGCATTAAATCAGACAGAAAGGGAAAAGCTCCTGCCCACCCAGAAATAATGGACTGACCACTGCATCACACAGACACACTCCTTGTCAGCCCAGGCTGCTCACTGCAAGAGTCAACGTTTTCCCACAGGTATCACCTGATGAGTAATGCAACAATTAAGTTTCTGTCACATCACATGCACTTGGCGGCAGTTTCTCTTAGCGCTGTATTGCCAGGATTTCAGGCAATTTTTCAGGAGGCTCATAATGGTTCAAAATATAACTACCATTCAGCAGTGAGATACCATTTCAAACTGGTATGTAAAAATTGGAATGCTGTATAAAAGACATGGGAGACAGTCATTCAGCTGTATTTTGGTATTATTCTGAGAAAAACAGAAATGGCTTAAGGTGGTAACTTTTTTAGCTTTGAAAAGAAAAAAATGGAGAGGGAGATGATCCTCCAACAAGAAAAGGATGAGTAAAATACAACTTGATCAAATGTCTCCATTGCAAAAAAAAAAAAAAAAAAGAAAACAGATAAATTTGAAGAAAGATGTTTGGGACTGCAGTTTATGAATATTTTTTTGGTAGGAGAAGCTTCATCTTCAGCAGTCTTTGAGATCAGTTTAGATTAGCAAGTCAGAGGTGGTATAAGTGTGGTTGGCCCAGGTGAGAGGAAGAGACTGTATGAAACAAGTTCTTGAAGCAACTTTCATCTCTTCTTTTCAGTGATCGAGGCCTTTTCCTAACTTTGCTATCCACATGCCTGCCTCCTAATTTCTGCTTTAATTTCCCAGGTTGTTCCAGTCTGGTTCCAGAATCAAATTCAAAATAGAATAAAATGCAGATTTTCAAAGCTTGAGTTTCCTGCATTGTAACTCCAGACAGATAATTTTGTTATTAAAATTTCCACAAGGACCTTTCCACGAGGTGCCTACCTTCAAAAGTATTTACATATCTGTGGTGGGTTGACCCTGGCCGGATGCCAGGTGCCCACCAAAGCCGCTCTATCACTCCCCCTCCTCAGCTGGACAGGGGGAGAAAATAAAACGAAAGGCTCGTGGACCGAGATAAGGACAGGGAGATCACTCATCAATTACTGTCACGGGCAAAACAGACTCGACTTGGGGAAAAATTAGTTTAATTTATTGCTAGTCAAATTAGAGCAGGATAATGAGAAATAAAACCAAATCTTAAAACACCTTCCCCCCACCCCTCCCTTCTTCCCAGGATCAACTTTACTCCTTATTTTCTCTACCTCCTCCCCCCCGAGCGGCGCAGGGGGACGGGGAATGGGGGTTTGGGTCAGTTCATCACACGTTGTTTCTGCCGCTCCTTCCTCCTCAGGGGGAGGACTCCTCACACTCTTCCCCTGCTCCAGCGTGGGGTCCCTTCCACGGGAGACAGTCCTTCACGAACTTCTCCAACGTGAGTCCTTCCCACGGGCTACAGTTCTTCACGAACTGCTCCAGCGTGGGTCCCATCCACAGGGTGCAGTCCTTCAGGAACAAACTGCTCCAACATGGGTCCCCCGCAGGGTCACAAGTCCTGCCAGCAAACCTGCTTCAGCGTGGGCTCCTCTCTCCATGGGGCCACGGGTCCATAGGTCCTGCCAGGAGCCTGCTCCAGCGCGGGCTTCCCACGGGGTCACAGCGTCCTTCAGGCATCCACCTGCTCCGGCGTGGGGTCCTCCACGGGCTGCAGGTGGATATCTGCTCCACCATGGACCTCCATGGGCTGCAGGGGGACAGCCTGCCTCACCATGGTCTTCACCACGGGCTGCAGGGGAATCTCTCTCTCTGCTCCGGCGCCTGGAGCACCTCCTCCCCCTCCTTCTTCACTGACCTTGGTGTCTGCGGAGTTGTTTCTCTCACATCTTCTCACTCCGCTCTCTCTCGCTGCAACTGCAACTCCCCTGTAACTTTTTTTGCTTTTCTTAAATATGTTATCACAGAGGCGCTACCACTGTTACTGATTGGCTCGGCCTTGGCAAGCGGCGGGTCCGTCTTGGAACCCGCTAGCATTAACTTTATCGGACATAGGGGAAGCTTCTAGCAGTTTCTCACAGAAGCCACCCCTATAGCCCCCCCCCCCCCAAAACCTTGCCACACAAACCCAATACAATATCACACTCTGATTGTCATTGTCACCTGTGCTATGCTTCCCACAAGATAATAATGGTGAATTAAATGGCTGCCTGAGCCACAGATACTTCAAGAACACAAGCCTGAAGAGAGTTTGCCAACCTGAGCTCCAGAATCCTTTAGAATGTTCTTCATCACAAAGCTGTTTGTAAGAAAAACTTATCTGAACAATGCAGGTTGCAAAAAAAAAAAAAAAAACAAGTACACTATCTCTATCATTTGAGAACACTTTCTCTATTAATTGTCTACACCAATATATGCAAAACATTCCATTTAGTACATCTGTTACAAAGTACAAGACAAAGACTGAGACTTTTTGTCCTCTAATGGAGTATCTGTACTGTTAATGAAAAAGGAGTTTCTTAAAATAAAGTGGGTTCTGTGGCCTCCCCAGCAAAATACCTTTAAATTGTGTTATGTGCTGTCTGTGTTATCAACACCAGTAAGTAAAAAATTTATTGATTTAATTCTTTGTCCTTCTTCTTTGACTGACTGCACGGGTACTCAGTGTGCTGGCTTTTGTGGTATGGAAACTTCATATTTTGAATCAGGACTACCACATGATTTCACAGTGTGATTTCACAGTGTGAATGAAAAAGGCACCACAAAGCAGTGGTTTTGGCTTCCAAACTGCACTAGGCTCAACACAGAATTTTAAGGTAACTTTGTCTAAAGTCCTCCAGAATCAGACTTGGACCTCCTGAACGTCCATTAGGATTCTTTTTGGCAATCCCTTCTAGAGTTTCAATTCTCAGGCAATTCTCTGCCCTGCACTATAGAGATAAGGAGCACTACATTTCCTGGTATGTCCATTTGGCATTTCCGTGTTCTCTTCCTCCCTCTGCAAGAAAAGTCAGCAGGATTTTTAGCCTACTCGAGCCCTGTGCATAAATGTTTACTAAGAAAGGCTTTTCAGCAAATTGGTTTTTTGCTGCTGGTTTTTTTTTTCCCATTCCTCAGAAAATGCTGATTCATCCCAAGGAAAACTATACTGGGAATGTATTGTCGTGTTTGCATTTGGGAATTTTCTGAGGCTGAAGGTGGAAATCTGGATCAGAGGAATTCCCCTCCATTGCTGAATAGCCCAAATCACTACGGAGTATACACAGCCCAAGTCCTTTGTTCCTCCTTTACCTCATTCAAGACCTGTTCAATGAAAATGAAACATAGATTTCTCCATCAGAAGTTATCATATGAATAAGTGGAAAATTATTCTGTTTTTTTTATCATTTTTTTTCCCCTCTATAATGAATCTCACTGGCAGGTTTGTTTGTTTGTTTGTTTTATGTTTACAGCAAGGGACTAGGCTGCATTCTGAATCACATGAAAACAAGTGCTTCAACTTAAGTCAGTTAATATACTGGATAAGAAAAGGGATATGTTGTTACTTGTTCATACTGATTTGCAAGTTCATAAATCTTACATTTTTGTGCTGAATTGCTAACAGTTGAGGGGGCGGGGGTGGGCAATATGTTAGGGAAGAGAATAACAACAGAGATTTAAATAGATGGTAAGGATAGAAACATCCAGTGTTCTTTTAGCCAGACACACCTGAAAGAAATTCATCTGACTGTGAGAAAATTAAGGAAACACCTGCATCTCTTTATGGTGTGGCTGGCAAGAATGAGTAGTGAAACCTCAAAAGGCTCAGTTGTGAAGCTGAGACAAATCTCCTAAGAGCTATGGAAAATTCTGCCTTGAGTTACACTCATGCAGTCTGACTGACTTCACTGTGTGAACGAAGGTACTCCTAGGCCTTTCAGAGTTACAGGATGCTCACATGGGCTTTATTTCCCACAGATTGCACTCTATTCCTTCAGTCTTGCTGGGAACACTAAGACCATAACATAGAGGACTGAAATAGCGATACTTTGACGTTCTATCTTTTCCATCAATGCACAGAAAGAGAATTCTGGGCTAGTAGGAAAGGAATATCTGATCTATATACCTCATCTTTCAGACAGCTCAAATAATATACCTCCTGCATCTCCCACTTGTGTGTGTTAGTAATTCAGGAGAAAGAGAAGACCAGAGTGGGCCTAAAAGGCTACAGGAGTCAGAAAACAAAGGATATTAGAAGGAAAATACTGAGCCTTTAGAACTTTAAAATATTTCTAGTTCAAATCTGGCACCAAAATTGACATACACCTGTGTAAGAAGGGAGGAAATGCCATTTTGTTTTTGTCCACTTCACTCATACTATTCAAAACTCATCATTTCTCATCTTCATACTATATTGCCATTCAAACCGCCAGCTATTTGGGAAAATTTGGAATGTATGAGTAGCTGCTACAGTATATTTACAAATTAAACTAATCTTTAGTGATAATAGCGCTTATCAAGAACAATCTGATGGATTTGAAATATTTATCTACTCTTCACCCCTCTTTTCTTGTATTAGCATAGTAATCTGCCTTTCCAGTTCAAATGCGGCCTTTGTAGTACTACTTTGCAGTATGTTTCTGATGTCTTCTACCCTTGTCTGTGTAACTCATGTTTGAAACGCAACAAAAGATTCTGGAGAACAAGAGAACTACATAAATCCTTCCTTAAATCCTTCAATCTTTAGATTAAAAAAAATCCCCGCATTAATGTTTGTAAACCCAATAATGGGACCAGGTCCAATCATTTATGGCTACATTTGCAATTCAGTTCTCTGCTAACATGAAGATTAAAGAAAGGATTAATTTCTAGCCCAAAGAGCAGCTGTTTAGTAGCCAAAGTACGCATTGATCACTGGATGTGCCAAAACATAAAAATACAGGAAATATCAAAATGGTCATTTCTGATATCTCTTCTTCGAAACAAAGATTAAAACCATTTTAAATGCACTCATATGTTTATTCCATGGATTTTTAACAGGTGAGCTGCCTTGGCATTCTGTATGGTCCCGTAGGACTTGCGAAACTACTCTTCCTGACCCTGTCTCGTTGAAGTTAAAAATTACGAAGGCACCAGCTTTGGCGTCTTTATGCTGAGGGTAATTTGACAGTGTTACTGGAGGTGAGCTGCTCCTCCTAGGCACTGACCCAGGGTAGCAAAATGGCAGTCTGATCTGGCAGATAAACAAGTCTGTGACAAATAGCACTGACGTCCCTGTCAAAAGAAAAGACATGACTCAGACCCGATATCTGTACGCAGACCAGTGCTAGCTTTCAGTGACAAATGGTTTTAGTCTGACAGCGTGTTTCACTGCTTGAACTTTAATCTATCAAAACAAGACACAGAAGCATGGGGACACAGACAAGAATAAGGGAGCATGAGAGAAAGCCACAGATACAGGCAGGCAGCCTGGCCTGTGCTCTCCTAACAGTGCTTACAGTTTTTTCCAGTCTTTTAGTACCTTTATCATTCCCTGGTGAATATTTTACTTCTCCTCCTTGTTTTTCTGAAGTTAAAAAAATAAACCAAAGGAGGTTTAATTTCATTACTTGCAGGTTCAAGCATTAGAAAACCAGAAAAAAGCATGTGATTTTTAAATTTAATCTCTCTCCACACAGGACATTAAGTTTCACTTGCTCATGGACACAGTCTAACAGTTAGTATTAGACTAATGGAAAATTTAGTTAACTTGCAGCCAGTTATCCACTCATGTTTTGAAGGTATCAGCAGCTAGAGAATCAACACCAGGCAGTTCGTTCTGGAAGTTAATCATCTTTCTGCATTAAGAGTTTAGATCTGGATTTCTATTTTCGATTTGTCTGCCTCCAACTTCCAGCCATGCATTCATTTCAAGTTTTTCCAGATTAGAATAAAAAAAACAAAAAATCAGTGGACTGTTGTACTGCGTCTCCATGTCAAGGTGTTGGCAGGGGGGCTCTGCAGGGTGGCCTCTGTGAGGAAAGGCCAGGGCTGCCCCGTGCCAGACACGGCCAGTTCCAGCCGGTCCCAGCCGGCTCCAGCAGCCCCACCGCAGAACACAGCCCAGCCCCACAGCCAAGCTGGGGGCGTCTGGGGGAAACCAGGTTTCAGCAAGGGCCAAAGGCGGCACAGGCAGAGGAGGAGGAAGGCAAGGAGGGAGCAGCAGCAGAGGGAGCCCGAGGGTGGAGGAGGAGGAGGAGGAGGAGGAGGAGGGCAGGAGGTGCTGCAGGCCCGGAGCAGGGATCCCCTGCAGCCCTGGAGAGAGCCCGCTGGAGCAGAGAGCCACCCTGCAGCCCGGGGAGGGCCCCACGCCGCAGCAGGGGGATCTTTCCTGCAGGAGCTGCGGCCGTGGAGAGCCCAGGCGGGAGCAGGTTGTCCCTGAAGGACTGCAGCCCGGGGCAGGGCCCGCGCTGGAGCAGGGAGACGTGTGAGGAGGGAGGAGCGGCCGAGAGGGGCTGGGATGGACGGAGCGCAACCCCCATCCCCACCCCCTGCGCCCCTCGCGGGGAGAGGAGTCGGGAGTGAAGGGGTGAAGGTGGGCAACGGAATAAAGGGGTGGGGGCAGGTGGATTCTTTACACATTTCTTACATCACTTAACAGCATTATGACAACAGCTGTTACCATGTTTTTCTGCATTAAATGATTAACTACTGTGAGAAGACAGACTCATAAGTCTAGTGACAGAAGAGTCTATTTATGCTAAAACCCGAGAGCCGTGTTGTACATATACACAGACTGGGACCGTATGGAGATTGATGTCACAGGCCAGCCTCACCACAGCCACTTTCTTACAGCTGTTGGTGATATATTTATTTGAGAGTGCTGTTAAAAACCATCAATAATTCCCTTAACTAGCATAATAGTAACACAGCTCCAGGGTATAAGGTGATCTGACAAGGCCTGTGGGTCTTAGAAGCAATCAAAGATAGAGAAGTTCAAGAAGAACAGAAAAGAATAGACAGTGTCAACTAAAAACCGCTTTTGAAACTCTAAGAGAAAATCAGATTAACTGAGGCTATTTATGGTGAAGGACAAAGATACTGACTTCCTTAGAGAGCTGATTCAAATCTCAGTTGCACCTACTTTTTTCAGTTTCAATTTCATTGTTTGCATATGAATAAATCACTCATTTTTGAGGAAAGTAAATGTTTTTCATGAAAAATATCATTTTGATGAAATTGTTCTTTGACTGAAAGATGATTCAGTCTTTAAAGGAAAAAGGTACTCTTGGATTGCGTGTATTTCAACCCATGGCCCAATAACTTGAGCTTGGTTAAAGGAAATATTTCAGAAAGTCATCCCATTTTTCATTCAAAGACAGAAAGCCATGGAAATTATCTATTTGCTTTAGTAGCCTGTCCCAATAGTTAACCACCTTTACTGTTAAGAAGTTAACTTACTTCTTGCTGAATTTTTTTCTGGCTTCACCTTCTAGTTTTTGGTTCTTGTTATGACTTTCTCCACTACAGTGAGGTGGTCTTTACTACCTGTGATTTTCTGTCCATGAAGACACCTCCACACTATAAGCAAGTTAACTTTCAAACTTCTTTTGTTTTTCCAGCTTAAAGCGAGGCATTTTGGAATTTTTCACACTTCTGACATATACTCTGTATTTTTTTGAAAACCTGGCCTCCAGACTTACACATACTTACGCATACACTGTGCCTCACCCTGAGACACACACCCCCAGCCCTGGCTCCCAGGTCTGTCTCGATACTCACAAGAGCTCACATACTCACACACCTGCACTTGCTCCAGGTGCTGCACCATGGACCCACGGGCACCATGAGAGCAAAACGGATACAGATACCGAGAGAAACCAGTGTACAGGTGTCGACAGTGGGGCTGCAGGGGGGCTTCTGTGAGGAGAGGCTGGGGCTTCCCCATGCCGGATACAGCCAATTCCAGCCGGTCCCAGCTGGCTCCAATGGCCGGGAGCTGTTATCTATATCAACTAACATCATCTTGGTAGTTTTTTCATAAAACCTATATTCTAGAAGGCTGTTTTTACTGACATTAATTACATTCCTGTCTTTTAATTGTCCATAACATGAAACTTGAGTGATAGTTTTCCTTACTTTAACAGGCTTACAGTCACCAAGTCAGCCCACATACTCTTTTTTGTTGTTGTTGTTTTGAATACTGGGCAAATGGTTGTATTCTTCCAGCTTTTGTAATGTTCTATTATTATATCCCTTTATAAATATCTAACTCTATATCCAGAGATCTGCTCAACAAACTTCCTAAGTTGCTTGGGCATGATTTTGGAGGCCTCCTGTTTTAATGAAGACAGATAGTGACTTCTTCAATTACCAGTAATTCAGAACTACCTATGTGGTACAATAACATTTTTTTTCCCCAAATATAGAAGAAAACTTCTGGGTTTTCTTAACAATTATTTATAATATCAGCTGTAACTAGTAGACTTATCTTCAGAACTTGTTTCTCATATGCATAGCCTTCTTCATTGTTTATTTGAGCCGTTAATTTTCCTTTATGTGTTTGGATTTTCTTATCATATTTTACTCTTAATAACTTCTAATTTATATCAATTATTATCTGTGTCCCTTTTCTTCCTTTTGATAGATATTGATTTTTATTTTCCAATTATTGCCTTCATTTTTCCACTAGGACAGGTTAAGTGCTAGACAAAAACTGTCTTCTTTACAAATATGGAATAGTTACTTCTCAAGTAAATAGCAAAATAATCTCAGAAATTCTTTTCCTAAGCTCCATTTTTCAAAGATACTGTTGCTTCCTTTTTTATTTTTTGTCTTCCATTTCCCATTTAATTCTCCTTAGCTTGGAAACTGAGCTTGTCTGAAATGCCATATATAATTCATACAGACAAGTTAATCATCAGCTTGGAAGCTGGTGGTTTCCTAGGAAGTGGTGGTCAGGACAATCTTACAATCAATGAAACAAAATAAAAGTGGCTGGGACTATCTTTTATCTGCTTATATTAAATATAAGCAGGTTATAATCACCGGTCTCTAAGCAACAGCCAGATACTAATCCAGCAATTAATTCATCTTTATCCATATAATGAGGTCCAAAATAGAGTTAGCTTGTGTTAAGAGCGACACCTCGGGGGGGACGGGGGGGGAAGAACCCACCCGTATATGCATGTATTGAAGAACTCTAATGACTAACTACTGCCTGTGTGAGACCTTTAATATGTCTCCAAAATTGAAATCCTCCTTAGTAACACAGTTTTTCTTTCTCTTACATATAGATATTAAAAAGTAAATCCTCTGTTCTCTGCTTTAATTTAGGAATCTTGAGTAGACTCTGTTTCCATTCTTTGTTATTTAGCCATTTGGTCCCTTAACATTGAGATCCCTGGACCTATCAACCCTAAAACTGGTACTGACATTGCTACTACTGAGTGCCACTGTTTCTTCTCTTCACCCTTACTTTTTCACTTGTTCACTTTGTCTTCTCTATCCTTGCTAAACACATTATAAGCAGAGCTGGCAATTCCAGTCACGTAAATTAGCCCAACATCAGCGTTACAGTGACTCTGGTTATATCTCTCTTTTCTCAGAAGTGGGACAGTCAAGTCTGGTCCCCAGTTTTGCGCCACAGATATATAAGCAACTAGGGGAAAGTGGGAAACTTTGTTCCACTGTGTTTGTTAGAGCTATTTAGTCTGCATCATACAGATTTTCATTTTTATGCATTTTTAATCTAAATTCAATCTGTTCACTCTTGACTATTCTAGCTACCCTCCAAGTGAGGGAAAGTCTCCCTATTTGCTTTGCTGCAAGATGTAGGCTATCCCGTACACATAATGCATTAGCTGTGGTGCCAAAAGGCTCTTGCCATCGCTCATTCATTGGTCCTGTTGAACTGCTAGCATAAGTTGGCAGCCAACAGTGCTTAAGAGATCCACCTTCAATGAAACTAGACTTTCACAGTAATATAAAAAAGGAATTTTTAGTCTTAAGCACACATGGCTAGCTATCACTTAGCTCCATGACAACGTTGTAAATGCCCTATGGCATCTTAAATGGCAACAAGACATCTATGGTGAGTCAAATACATTGCACCCCAAGGAAAGAGTCAGTATAAGACTCTTACATTTAGGTCACTGCTTACACATTACTACTTCTAATCACCAGTGGTTGTTTTTTTTAATTTTTGTTTCTCCTCATCCCCGTCCCTCTGATTATAAAATTTCTTAATAGTATTTAGCATAGTATATAGTATATATATGCTTTTTGTTAGTAGTATATTATTTCTTAATAGTACAACTGAAACTAAGATAAGAATATACTGAGAAGATATTCATATTGCCTGCAACTTTTACTTACTCTGTTAAGTTGCTGAGAGTATTCAGGTGGAAGACAGCTGCCCTTTTCTGGATATAGCTGTGACATAAGAAAAGGCTGTAATTCGTGACTGCTCATTACTGCTCAGCAGGTCGAGACTACATTCCTCCAAAATCTACAGACTAGTTTATTTAAGTGCTCTCTAATTCATTGGTAAAATTACCAGTTTTGTTGAGACTAACAAACTATTACAGTTAACCTAGGTCATTTTGCCTGAATTTAATCAGGTACTGCTCATGAAAGTTTTTGAAGGCTAAGTGAAGGGGCTGGTAATATGCAGGGGAAAGGTAGTGAAGAAGGGGTAAAGACAGTAATCTCTTTTAGCATAACAGATCCTGAAGTGAATATCTGTCAAGGGCTTCAGTTACCAGGAAACAAGCTACAAATGTTACACATAATCCCCACACAGACTACACTGGAAATTACAAACCACCACCTAACAAAAAAAGAGAAATGTGCCAAATTAGCACAGCTGCAAGCTCCTTTACTCCTATTCAAAACAGCAGATCCTTTTCAACACTCCCGTTTCTTCTTCCTGTTTCTTAGATCCCTTCAGCTAGAGTTTAAACTTACCTTGCAGGCTCATTAGGACAAAGCAATGGTATAAGGTCGAAAACAATCAGTCTGAAGTGTTCTGTTTTTCATCTGGTTCCATATGGTATTGAACCATTGGCTTCAACGTGTGCTGCCACCATTAGAGATTCTATATTTTTGCTTTAGAGACACATTGCCGGTTCTGTCTGTGTTCTCTTCTGGATATTCTGGGCTCTTTAATGCTTTTTACTGATAATATTCAGTTCTTTCTGAAATCAGAAAGAGTTGAGAAGACTCATTGTCTGCTGCTTCAGAGTATAAAAATTTGGTTTTGGCCTATCATTACAAATCCCAAGCAATTTGGGCCGTTAATTCACATTGTCAAAAGTGGAATTTGCTGATTCTTATATCCCAAAAGTAGGAATTATTTAAAATAGTCTTAGGCAACTGAAAAATAGGTGTCTAACTGAATCAACCGTATTGGCTCCCTCTGCAGTTAATGAAATATACCTCCAGAGAGCAAGTAATTCAATTTATCTTATACATTTATTTTAGAATGGAAGGAGTCATCCTATGGAGCTATCCACCTCCAGTCACTATAGAGGAATCCTAGCTGTCCATGTTAGATACATCACCTTTAGATAGATACAATGAACCCAATCTTGAGTTGCCTTGCAGATCATCTGAGACAGCCCGCATGGACAAACCTGGTGGCTTGATAACTGCTTGGGAGAGAATCTACTCTGGAAGGTAAAGCCGCATATCAGGTCAATTTGACATTGACAGACACCTCTGGGCTGTCATCAGCATTCACAATAGATATCTCCAAGAAAGATTAAAAAGAAATAAATAAAATTTAGTATACTATCTCACTCTTTGTTAGGGCGAATGCAGCTTTATTTAAACTTTGTTAGAAATGCACCTTGATGTTGGCCACACCAATGGGATTTTTCTACAATTATTTTTTTTAAATTTTATTTTTCAGAGAAAGTAGCTAACTGAAATAAGCACAAGGATGTGGTGTGCAGTTCTAATACAATATATACCCATACAGAACTGCTCTACACACCTCTTTAGAATATTAAACTACTTCTACTTTTTATGTGCTGTTTAAACTGACATGGAGATTTGTGGGTATTCAAAGCCCAGAGACTATAAAAGGACATTCATAGAGATATAGGATAGGAGGGATTGGTTTGTTTGTTGTTTGTTTATTTTTTCAATTTGAAATATGTTTTTGAGCTAACTTGACCTCCACCGCTTACTAGGTGCATGAATTGCTTACCTATGTTTGAAAATACTTCAGTTTCATCTTAGCCACTTCATTTATGTGCAGAGATTTAGCACTGCTCTCAGTAGTTCCTTCTTTTGTCAGGTTCTGATTTACAACATACAAAAGTCTCTCAAAATTCCAGTTCCTCATGTGTGATGAGGATGAATGAACTCTAAGGTCTTTTAAAAATGTGTCCTAGATTACTAGATTCTAAGCATTTTGGAAAACGAAAGCTTATGTAAATTTCATACATTACACTTTTGTTTAAATGTAAGCAAATTTTATAGTTTAGTATGTTAGACCAAAATTCCAGACTCTTTGTAATCACTAAAAATTACTGAGTAATTATTCAATATTAAGGGCTAATAACTTTAACTTAGTGTGAAATGAAATCAGGTATCTTTTCCTGAAATAAAATATGTGAAACCTATTTTCCTCCCTGTGAATTCCAGTTCCCCAAATGTCAGTTATTAACTAATGCTGCTTTTGTTCATTGAATATAAATAAACTGTTCAAACTGCTTCTGTGCTTACAAGAGTTTTTAAACATACTGTGGTTCAGTTAGAGTGCAGGTGTGTCATGATTAAAATGTTCTAAACTATATTTACGAAAGTCTCCACTTTCTCTCCTGTTTGAAAAAGGTAGCAACATAACT
This sequence comes from Gymnogyps californianus, assembly GCF_018139145.2. Taxonomy (NCBI): domain Eukaryota; kingdom Metazoa; phylum Chordata; class Aves; order Accipitriformes; family Cathartidae; genus Gymnogyps; species Gymnogyps californianus. The sequence goes on along the minus strand of NC_059472.1, from coordinate 6,791,243 downwards.
GCCTGTCAGTTCAGATTCTTCTGAAAGTCAGGGAAACATATTTTCAATCTTCCATGTGAATCCACAATTTCACCAGTAGGTGCTTCTACACATGTGGCTATTAGGGAACTGTAAAATGGTGTTATAACAAAGGAATGACTAGACTTTAGTGAAACTTCTGCAATATGGCTGGAAAACAGAAAATTTTCTGATTTAGTGTTTGAATCAGCTCTGAAAATCGCAATCAGTTGATTATCATTTAATAGTTCCAGACCTACAAAGAATTAAGGATAGGACTCATCTGACCAATACAGACATCTGTAATGTAGACATCTAACTAGCTACCTGGCTACCACATCTGAATCTTGCTCCACTAGACAGTGGAAAAAAATGGGCATTTTTAGGGAGCAAGACAACTACCCTGCTCTAGTCGTTAATTATACAATGAAATAGAACAAATATTTGAAGTGCCAGTTTTCTTCCTTGACTATATTATGAATTTAGATAGTAAGCTTAGATACACGTCTCTACACTGTCAATTCTTGCAGCTGATTCCCCCTCAGCGTGTAGAATTTATCCCATCAGTTTCAAGCTCTTATTTTTAGATAGGTTTTGTCACAATTTCGCAGAACTGTGCTCTCTCCATTCTCAGCAGAGAGGGACAAATGTTTGGCTTTCCCTGGGATCTTAACTTTTTGCCTATTTAAATCTACAGAGAATGAATCCCACCCCTGGTGTCAATCTGAAAGCTATTCAGGTTCAGCCAACATTTGTATCTAAACTTGGAGTTTGAACCTGAAATGCAAAGAAAATTTTAAGGAGGTGGATTTAAGCAAAGAAAACATCATACTGAATTATATTGACTAAAATTATTTGACTATAGGCATTTACTTTGGGCTTTATTAAAATAGTTACTCTATCATTCAGCTGATGTAAATTAGGATTAACAGAACTTTACAGAAATCGGCAAAGTTACCTTGATTTACGCTGTGTTATATCACAGAAAATATCTAAAATAGACAAATAAATGATTGGGGATTTAAAATGGATTGTATGGCTGAATTTTTCCCTCTGTCACAAAGCCAGTGAATATTTTTATTATGCTGATCAGTATCTGACAATTATCTCCTATTTATTGTATTTAACTGTCCCTTGAGTTATATCTTTTGTGTCTTTCCCTGGATAGATCCTATTTAATTCAAGACATGTAAATGAGGTTTATAGGCTTGGAGTTTCGTTGTTCTTCTTTGCTAGTCAATAGAGATACACCTTGAGAAGCAAATAAAATATAAAGTTAATTTGATTTTTGGAGGCTTCTTTCTCTACAATGACATAACCTAAGATTCTACCTTTGGTTTTTCAGTAAACTGCCTCCAGTTCGGAGGGACTAAATTTAGCCTTTGTCTACTCCATAATAGTAGTTCCAGTTTGGAGGCTTGATATACCTCTGTAGTGGTATAACCATCTTAACAGCACAGAACAGAACGAATCTGTTCTGTTCACAGACAGTTCACAGGAACTATCACCATTAAAAAGTATTCTTTCATCTGATGCTGCTCCATTTTAAGACTGAGATTGGTAGACTTCTTTTTCAGTCGTGCACAGCTCCATTTCCTTCTGACTGCTTTTGGGGTCGAATGCACTCTGGTCATACTATTAGGGACTGTTATATGGTATCACTCAAGCCAAAATGGAATAACTGGGCTCAAAAATACAGAAGTTTATTTTCCAGTGACTCAGTTTACCCTTCTTATTAAAAGAACTGAGTAGTTACATATTTCTTTTTCACATAAATGATAAATGCTTGAATACACTAATCCTTGCAGTTGTGCTTAGAGGCCATCTGGTGGAAGATATTTCACAGTTTATATTTTTTCTTCTATGGAGTGAATTAAAAAAAATAAAATAAATATATATTATGCAGAGGTTTAAGTGCCAGCCACTGAAATTCAAAGTATTCTTTCATCTGATTTCCATGGAAGTGGGATGAAGTCCCTTTAAGGCGCGGGGGGGGAGGGAGAACACTCTGAAGTAGTCACCCATTATATCTTTTCTTTTGTAAATAAATGTGAAAAATAAATTATCATTAAAAAGCAAGCAGAAAGTAGCCAGGGAGTAATTAATTACTGCTATGAATCTCAGACTTTTATTCAAGTCTGCTTAATTCGTGATAATAAAATTACGCACTGTTCCACTGTTATAACTCCTTAACCACACATATTCAACAAAAATGCTAAGACCAGGAAAAGCAATGAAGAACAGAGCATTACAATTAGTGAAATGGTACTTGAGCATCAGAGCAGTAGGAGAAACAATAATATCAGTGGTCACTATTTCACAGAAACACAGAAACAAAGGCTGTTGAATCTGAAGACGTCGTCTCATCAATCTGGTGTGTTGAAGGAAGAGCCACACATCTTTTGTAGGCATCTTTGTCTGACTTATTCTTAGTAACTCTTCTTATGGAAATTTTGTTCCAGGGACTTTGCCTGTTCCTGATACTAGAAAATTTTGTTTTCTTGTTTGTTTAAGCAAGTATCCCTCATCTTAAAGTACACAACTCTTTTCACCTGGGTGGGTGTTTCTTTTTCTATTTCCCACAAGATACAGACAAAAATTAATTATGATCTTGCCAATATAAAAACTCTTTTCATATAGGAAAATGTTCGCCTTATCTCTTATTCAGTCATTTCTTTTGTAGATTTAGTAAACTCAGTCTTTTCAACCTCTTTTTGATGGAGTGAACTTTTACACTGAAGGGAGAATTTAAGAAGTTACCACCATATAATTATTTGTCCTTCTAAGGATATTGTCATGTGGACATGTGCACACGTGGAAGGAGGAGTTATTTTCAGCCTAATCCAGTTTCTTCTTAGCAAAGGAAGAGAAACAGAGGTGAGAAAAAGTATGTTGGAGTGCAAAATGGAGCAACCACCATAAGAAAGAAACATTTTTTAGGAATATACAGGTTTTTACCTGCTTTATAGGGAAATAAGTATATAGGACTTAAATTAAGGAAAATTAGCTACACACTAAAACAGGCTTTTCAGGAAAGAAATTATTCTTTCTGTTTTACTTTTTTTTCCCCCAGATGCCTGGAATTCAGTGTAGCAATTTAACACATCCTTCTAAATGTAATTGTCAGCAGAATTAGACGTTGCTCTGCCTGAATCCCACTGGTCGTTTATACCCAGGTACACTGGGTGAGGTCACCATGGACAACGGCAATCTGAGGGGTTTGGACATACCTCTGTGAGTGACTTTGTCTCCCGTAGAGCCTCTACCTAGTTGCCACCAATGACACCACAAACACTCTGGGTCTCCATCAGTCTAAGTTGCCTGGAGGAGACATTTGGCTTCTTGGTCAGAGTTTGTTTCTTCAGGAGGCAGCCCTTTTTCATCTGGGGAAAAGAGGCTAAGGCACAACAGGAACCTTACTGAATCATATTTCTTCTCACAACACAATTACCCCATCATTGTGCGTTTCTCTTTTTCTGTTTGCTTTTTTTTTTTTTAAACGAATGAACAAATAAAGAACAGCCTTAGATGACAGTGATGCTCCTCTTATTTATTCACTTGCCTGTCTTTTTGGGTTTCTTTGATGCAGACTCATGCAGGGAGAAGGAGATCCAGGATCAAATTCAGTGTGAGCAAATTACCCACAAGATCATACCTTAGCCACCAGACTTGAAGATGACTTGAGGGTGAGAGAAGGGTCCTGACAAAGTTGCTCACTGTGCAAAAAGGAGGTGCAGATCCTTTGGGAATGAGGGACTATGTCATTGGGAACATCACTCCTCCACCTTCCAGCTGGACACTCGTTATTTCCCTGAACTTTTTATACCTTTTGCCCAGTTACAGTTTGATAGAAATCTTGGTTCTCTGACTTGGGTCAGTGCTCTAGCCTTTGTGTTTTTTTTGATTTTTTGGGGGTTTTGGGGTTGGTTCCCCCTGCCCCCCCCCACACACACACAAAATGGGAGGGTTTGCATTACCATTAGCTTCTGCTGTATGTATGCATAAAAAGAGAAACCCTGGCTGGAAAAATCCTGAAATAAAATGCATACATACATACCTTTCAGATGTCATATGTTGCAAACGGATGGAGTAACATTTTAAATCTCTTAATGACATGCACAATATAGCATTGCAGAGTTTTAAACACTGTCAGGTAACATAACCTGCTGCTAGCCTGTGGGCATGTTGTGAGATTTCCCACTGCACATACTATATGGTTTTCAACCTTGTTTGCCAGGACTTAATTTTCCTATACACTGTTAAAAAGACTAGGTTTTGAGTCCTTCTGTAAGAAAAAAGGTTTATCAATGTAAACTCTAAAATCTTGGTTCTTTACTTATGCTAATAACAAAGGTTTCACTAACTTCACTGGATATGAAATTAAGCCTTCACTGCCCTAGAGTAATGAAATCAATGTTTCCTTCATCATGAACATGTCTGATTGATTGAATTAATTAGAAATAGCTTGCTTTGGGATTTGATCTGGGTTCTCTTTCATGTTTTTAATTAATTATTTGTGATCTGATCCTCTTTTTCTAGTTTTAGGGGTTTTTTTGATTGCTTTGTGTTCAACTAGTCCATCAAAGTGTAAACTTCAGTTTGCTCATATTACATATGTCTTTTCTGTATGCTGTTTTAAATATTCTGTCTTGTTTGAGAATTCACTTTGATTTTTTTTCCTTGCATAGTTTTGTTTATACGATTTATATTCTTTAAACTCCAGATTATTTTCACAATTTTTGCTGTATCTGGCCATTTTACCAATTCAAGATGCACTTTGTAGAAGAGAAGGTTGATTAAGGAAATAGGTTTGTTTGTTTTGTTAGGTTTTTTTTCTGTCTGTTTCCTGATGGGATAAATAAGAAAGTATTAGCAAGAAAATAAGTATCAAATGATGAACGACTCACTTTCTGTTATGATATTTTAGATGAATAATCACTTGTTCTAAAACTCTGCAATGTTTCTGAGCTTCCTGAAACTTAACATGAGTACTCAGCAGGTGCGTGGGAAATAAGGTTTGTTGGTTTGGGATCTTTTGAAGCCAGTTCTAGCATAAAGCAGATATTCCATTTCTGTGCAAATCACCTCATAAAACTCTTAATTGTACTAGTGAAATTAACAAAAAAAGTGATTTGTTTTCCATGACATGCTAGTAATTACATTACATCAGCTGAAGTGAACTAGGAGGTTTTAATTTTGTTTTATTACGACACAAAGGTTTTACCTCTGTGGTCATGAAGCTGCTAGGTACCATGGTGGAGGACACTATGGAAAATGCAGCATCAGACAGATTATGACAGATGCAATCATAATGAATGGGAGAAATGACAGGGCTGAAATAGAAATAGTATCCATTACCCTAGTAATATGTTCTAAAATTACTAAGTGCCAGACTGAGCCTAATACGCTATGAAACATTCTAATGACCAACGAGTACATAAGTCTAAGTGAATTAGGAAGTCCACCTAAATCAAATAAATCTCATCATAACTTAGTATTCACAGATTATTTTTAAAACTTAATTTGAAGGATAATAAGGGCTGCTCAGGGAAAATTGCATCACTGTGAATCCATGGCCATAGGTGACTTACAATTCCCTGTAATAATTACAGACAAATTTTCTTTGGATTTCTAATAACTGCTTGAAGTACTTTGTAGTTTGCCTTCACTTATAATTTCCATCACATACACTGACAATACAGTGGTGGGACAATTACAGCACACTGAAGAACATAGGTTATGGATTTCAGTATTTAGTTAGAAATTATTTGCAGTTAGTTAGTAGAATTATTTGCAAACATGCTTCAAAGAATAAAGAATTATTAAGGAAAAAAACCAATAAAGACAAAAATAACAGATTTTGATGTGGTTTTATATTTCAGTGGCCTTTGGTTCCAACCAGTATATCAAAAGGAAGTGCTGAAAATTCAAATTAACCTTAGAGCTTCATGTTTCATCCCTTTCATGCACATACTTTAAAATGTTACCAGTCTGGAAAGTGACTGCCAGTTCTAGAGATAGTTTGTCACATCCTCAAGTGGTTTAAGTTAGAGTATTTACACTAACATGAAAACCTGTGCCATTTAATATCAGTTGAGTGTTTCATGGCAAGTTTCCATTCAGGTTGAGTTCTCAGTTTGGCAAAAGCTATTCAGTTCTCTGATGATGATCTCCAGTGAAGACTAGCTACCAAATTCTGCTCTCTCTGTTAAGACAGTGGTTAACAAAATCTCTGCCGTTAAGCAGGAATAACACAAACACATATATACACACATCTGCACACACAGAGAAGTCCTTCACTGATACAATAACATATGGACTTTGTTTCTTATTTGGGATAGAGGTGATTTGCCATGAAAGATAGCTAACATTGCTATCCTGTTGCCACTCACCACAGCACCTTAGTTGGAAAACTGGCACCTTGAAACAGTCTAGGAACCTGTTACTGTCAGATGCCACTGTCATCTGAATCAAGTTCCTGGACTCTGCCTTTCTTTTCTCTGATACATTACATTCTGAAAGTCATCTTTCCTTCATTTCCTGCACCTTGTTTCTCTTTCTTCTTTGCTTGAAAGACTGAAATTGCTCATTATCTGCTATAAATTGGTTTCAAAGGATTTATCTCAACTTATACCAGCTGGACCAAAGCAGTGAATGGTTATAAAATGCTGTTCTATTTTATAATAGTGTTGGCTTGCATTTAACCTATTATTTTTATTTCACTGGTAGGTTTTCTTTGTCATCTTGCAATAAAAGTATTTAGTAAATAAACATACTAAGCTGTAATAGTTCTCCTTAACTTAAAACCCCATATATTTACTTTGCCAAGTTCCTGTCAGCCAGACTGGTGTCGTGGTTTAATCCCAGCTGGCAGCTAAGCACCACACAGCCGCTCGCTCACTGCCCCCCGGTGGGATGGGGGAGAGAATCAGAAGGGTAAAAGTGAGAAAATTTGTGGGTTGAGATAAAGACAGTTTAATAAGTAAAGAAAAAGCCATGCACACAAACAAAACAAAACAAGGAATTCATTCACCACTTTCCATCAGCAGGCAGGTGTTCAGCCATCTCCAGGAAAGCAGGGCTCCATCACACGTAACGGTTACTTGGGAAGACAAACGCCATCACTCCAAACATCCCCCCCTTCCTTCCTCTTCCTCCAGCTTTATATGCTGAGCATGATGTCATATGGTATGGGATATCCCTTTGGTCAGTTGGGGTCAGCTGTCCCAGCTGTGTCCCCTCCCAACTTCTTGTGCACCCCCAGCCTCCTCGCTGGTGGGGTGGTGTGAGAAGCAGCAAAGGCCTTGACTCTGTGTAAGCACTGCTCAGCAGTAACGAAAACATCCCTTTGTCATCAGCACTGTTCCCAGCACAAATCCAAAACACAGCCCCATACTAGCTCCTATGTAGAAAATTAACTCTACCCCAGCCAAAACCAGCACAAGTGGGTAAAGTATGTTTGAAAAGCTATCAAAGCAAAGAATGTGCAATATTAGGTTATGTGATAAAAGCTCATATGCAAACCCACAAAGGAGCTCAGAGAGAGCAGGAGGGGGTGACCAAGTAATACCTGCCTGCAGCTACTCCCAGGCCCAGCCCAGGAGCCATCAGCCCATCGAAGGCCCATCTGCAGAAGCCCAAAGGAGCACTGGAGCACAATGGCAGGGCGAAGCCCAAATTAAGGACTCAGAGGAAGGGACACCCTGTCTGGGCCCCTCCCAGGACTGTCCCAGGAGACCCTCAGACCTGCTGTCCAGGTGTGAAACCCATCATGATGAGTCAATGCTAGAGCACCCTTTGGACCGAGGGTGTTTGCTGCCTGGGGTTATGGGGCACATTCTGGGATGCAGAGGAAGAGCATTTTGGGATTGTAGAGGACTTATGGGATATTTAGGGATCAAGATCAGGGAAAGAGTTAGGCAACTGCAAGCTGTGGTGTGACGTTGCAACCTGGTTCAGCTATGCACACAGTGCGCAGTTAAATAATACGCATGTTAGTTCTAGAGCTCGTTTACTATTGATGTAACTCTGTACTCAAGGCATTTGGGCTATTAACTTGGTCATAATCCTAAAAAGAGCATACAGTTTCTTAAAACTCTTCTGGCTGTATTCAAAGCCATAAAATCCTCTTGGGTTACTTTGAGTTTTCTGGTAGGTTTGACTCAGATTGGTTTCTATTTCATCTAGATGTGTTCACCTATTTCTACCTATTTGCTTTTGTTTTAAAATCTCCAAACCTCCTTTGATGAAGGAAATGCCAGATCAGAATCATAACAGATCTCCTTAAAAAAAGAACAAATCTGTCAGTGAAGAATAGCTGGGAATAGCATTTCCTACCATTTCAGTTTAGATTTTCCCCACAGCACTAAGCAATGTCTCTCAATAATTTAGCTGACATTTTAACTATAATATTGTTAACTGATAGAAGTAATTATAGTGCTTTCTTAATATCACAAATCTCTAGCGTGCAATATAGAAAGTCACTGAATGGTATAAAATACGCAAAGGACTTTAACTAAAAGTTCTGAGTTCATTTAAATGCTGAGTTGAAATAAGAATATATTAAAAAATCGTAACAGGATCTACTTTCTAAATTCAGTCAAGAAATGGGACTACAGATTATCCAGATGCATACAAGTATAGCAGGAGAGTACACGCCGATGAATCAGAACTTTAGGTTATACACCACAGAACAGCATCGGTGCATCATGCTGATTTATACCCTCCAGAAATATATATATATATGTAAAAAAGGTCAGTGAAATAGATATAGAACAAAGACCTATCCATTTGTTCCAGAAGTATTCTCTATAACCGTACCTAGAAAGTTTGATGAACTGTAGCACTGCTCTAATTAAAATGTCTGCAGTGACATCTAACTAAAGCTGGTCTTACATGGAATCAGATTCCCTCCTTCAATGTTACGGGGTTCAATGACATCAGAAAAATCCAGGCTAAGCATTTAGATGCTCCGTTGAAAAATATTTTGGATATTGATATTCTATTTTGGATATTTGCATATTCTGTTTATCAAGTGTTCTCTTGTAATATTCTTTTTTTTCGAATTACATTCTAAAAATAGTATTTTCCTAACTAGTCCTAACACTAAAATCTAAGGAAGATCTGATTTTTAATTCTTAAATTATTGTATGGGTTGCTGTGGAAGCAGTGATGGGGTTTTATTATTCTGATCACTTTTTCATTAAAAAATGTATTGAAAATTTAACTAGCTGTCAGATTGTAGAAATGACATACACTGTCTTCCTACCTATTATTGGCTAATTTAAATAGCTTGCTTGCGTTAAACTTTTATATCATGTTCAGTTTAGCTTTAAAAGTATGGTGCACATAATAATACTAAAGAAAAAAAATCTTTTTTCTGTCAGCATATTTCTCTCAATGAACGTAAGTGAACTGCTTGGTTTAAAAAAATGTTGCGTTTCCAACTATGCTCACCAGAAATACACCTAAATATAAATATATAATAAGTATCTATATTCAGAGAGAGAGAGGCATGCACATATATTTAAAATTAAAGTGGATTCATGAAAAAAAAATTCAATGTCTTTGATTAATATTTTATCCTGGCCTGAGAAATAATGGTAGAAGGTTAAATCAGTAGATTTGCTGGTAAAAGGAAAGAGCTGGAGCAATATCTGTAGATGAGCAATCCTGCAACCAGCACTTCAAAGTGAAGAGGGCAATAATAAAGCTATTATTTGAAGCCTTGAACTCTAGGCTGTCATTAAGTTGTACAAGACTTTTGCCATGCAAATGAAACTTGAGTATATTCATACACAGATATGTGTGTGTGAGCTCCTTCGTAATTCCTGTGGAAAAGGAGTCTAGGATTTCCTAATAAATAATTTTTATCCATCCCAATTACTATTTTGCATTAGCATCCAGAATGGCTGGACATGTTTTTCCCCTCAAAAATTATCCTGATGCTAAATATGGATTTTAAGAAAAATGCTGGAAGTTGGAAGGTTTCATGCAAATCCATTGTGCATTAGTCCCAAACAATTTGTTTCTGTTTATAAACCCAAAATTCAGTGTGTTCATGTCAGCTAATAGAGCACATCAACTTTTTTACCATTTTTCATCTGTGCAGTTATTTATACTTTGAGAAGAAAAGGCAAAGATGATGGATGAAACTAATAACAATTACAATAATGGTTTCTCTTTCTCTTTTCTTTCTTCTTCTTCTTTCTCACTCTCATTCTCAGTCTCATACTTGTTCCCATTCTCTCTCTTTCCCTCCTTCCCTCCTCCCTTTCTCCCTTCTTCCCTTCCTCTATTATTTCCTTTGCTTCTTTCTGAAATGCAAAAAAAGAGGGGGAAAAAGGGTGGGCAGAGGGGCAGAACAGAAAAGAAAATCATCGTTAGATAAATTTTCTTTCCATAACAAACTCAAAATTTTCACTTCTTGCCTTGGTTCAGGATGAAAAATAAATCCTTCAAACACTAAAATACCAAATTTCATGTGAAACTAAAATCTTATTTTCAGTCATCTTTATTTATCGACAAAAACAGAATAACAGAAGCATAGACTGGTTGATAGGTTGATATGGTTGATATTTTCTTCCCCCTTCATTTCTATACTTTTCTGAGTTATTTGCACAACATTCCTTTGCTCTCAAAGAATAGACCAAGCTGCTTAAAAAAAGAAACCAAGCCAAAAAACTTTTATTTGTTCCTAGTTGGTTTTTTAGAGTTGTTTTTTGGTTTTGTTGTTTTTATGATCTTGAATAACTGAAGATGATCTCTGTAGAATCTAGGGAATTTTTTAATTAAATAGTCTTTTAATTTAAAAAATGCAGCTGTGAGTCCACCATCTCTCTCAATGACTTTCTATTTAATAAAAGTTTAATATTTAGTGGGAATCCACAAAGACATGGCAGTCAGTAGAAATTGTGATTGGTAAAATTTACTGTCAATTATATATGATTAAGGAAGTTTTGCTGAAAGATCAGTTTTAAATTGGGCTTTCAAAATAAGTATCCACCCATAATGTAACAACACATTAATTTCAAAACGTTAGAATGGTGGCAAATGTCACTAGATTTATATACTGCCACCAGCAAGACTAAGAACTGGATTAATCTTGATGTCTGAACTATACATGCACATTTAATGCTGGTCTATGAAGAAGATTCAGACAATTCACAGAAGGGGTTAAACTGGCTGGAAGTGGGAATGCCAGAGACAGAAGGACTCACTGTAAGGGAGTGAAGTTTCCCTTGGTGCTGAGATTAACAGCTGAAGCATTGCCTTGTAGCCATCCTGGACTGCAAGCACTCAGGAGCCACCGTTGGGCAGCAGAGCTGGGCTGGAGGATGGACCCAAGGCTGAGCTGAGGCACTCTATGTGACTGCTCACGGGATTAGTGCTGGTGCAAGGGTATATAAGGAATCAGCTCATGACACGTCTTTGCAGACTCCTTGTAGAACCGCTTACAGTGGTAGGACAGCACAATGTTCATTAATTCTTTTTTTTTTTAAATCTTGAAACACCAACTTGTGTTTAATTCACCTCAATGGGTACCATAAAAATTCCCCAGCAACATACAGATAAATGTTTTAATATTCCAACTCATACTTCTTACCTATGCTCACTTTTCTTTGAACACAAAAGGAAAAGTAGCAAAACAACAAGTTCTGCTTTTTTCCTGTTTTGCACATGCTACAAAATAGAAATGCAGAGCAGAATGAAATACAGTGCTTTAGTACTCCTGTGGATCTCCTCAAATGTTGCCCTGAAGGCAGACTGCGGGGACATGATGTGTGCCACCTCTGCTTGACACTTCCTGAGTTAATTGGACACACACAGCATGAGTTTGCATCTACCTTTTGGTATTTGTTCTTCATGAAAGGAACCAGGCAACAATTCGAGGTGAAGCAACCTTATGCTTATGTGCAGAGATAGATACCCAATGCACAGTGCTCTGTGTAAAAACAGTCTTGGAAACATATGCATGAGTGGTTTTGCTCAAATTATATCTGGAGAGTTGGGTTTGGGTTTGAGCCTGCTTCTATTATATAAAAGCAGGACTGGCCAGTACAGAACAGGATATTATGGCACCACTTGCACTTCTGATTATACAAGTATCTATGATATCAGCTAATGATGTCAAATGCAGCTAATACGAATATTTTGCTTAATATTCCGTTCACAAGAAAGTTAATGTGCCATTCTACTGAGTCTATTGATCTACACAGTGATATTATGATGCTCTGGTGAGATTCGATGAGTGCAAGAAAGTGCAGGGGTAAGGGGATGGATAGCAGAGGGGATTCAATTTCTCAGGGAGTTGAAGGTGTGAGAGTGGCATATCTGGGATAACTTAAACAAATAACTATTTGTACTGACACATTAGAGACAAAGTGGCGTAAACCAACAACCAGCTAGGAATTCAAGTTGCTATTAAACACAGCCAGGTACCACAGTTTGAACTCATTTTACAAAGTTTTCTACAGCATTGCAATGTGCTCGCTGTTACTGTTACACACTCCAGTTAGCTAGGCACAGTGGTACAGTCTCACCTTCAAAATGGTGTACAAACTTAGCAGGTTCACTTCACCTGATTTAAGCACCCAGAAATTGGCAGCTAGTCTAAACTTGCTACCTAAGCTTCCTTCTATAGTCAGCGGAGAACAAGAAGTATTTCCTGAAAAAGACATTTCAGACAGACATCATGAATCACTTTCGAAGGAAGCTCTCGCAGTCTTTACTGATTATGTATAGAAACTGGATTAATAGCTTCGCCACCTAATTTAGAGATGGCTAAAACGAGATAAGATGAATTTCATGCATTTGAACTGTACCAGTCCTGGATAATTAACCTGAATTAGAAGAGGGCAGAAGTGGACATTAATTTGTCCGCTCACAGCATATCTTTGAATATCTCTTATGCCATCATGTTTAGGGGTCAGAAGACTCCACAGGAGAGGTAGCTTGTTTAGGAATTGGCTACACTATCCTGTGGCAGACGGATGCATGAGCTGACTGCTTTATTGGCGTTATATAGTGCTCTTTATTTGGAGGTCCAAAACATCAAAAAGGTTGGGCTTGGCTATCTTTGCATTTTGAAATTTTCTCCTTAGAACATGATATAGGAACATGTTGGGTAAATTATTCTCTTTTCATTTCAGTAAACAGTTAAAAAGAAATAAATACAGAGGCAGCTGCTTATTTGGGATTGAAGACAAGTTTGTATTACATCTTGTGCTCTGTGCTGGGTGCCAAACATCTTTCCACACACTGGCTCATTGTTTAAGAATTTGAACATCTGGCCCCAAATCCAGCCAGACCTTTCTCTGGGGATTGCAAGGAAAAGGAGTGATAACCTTCCTATCTTCCACCTCTCATTTCCATACCTCCTAGTTTCTTTCTGTTAAGATATCATCTCAGTCATTTTTTCCTTCTTTGCCCTCTTAGTTTGAACTACATAAACACTTAACACAAAACAATGGCTTATAAACAATTCATCTCAATATCACACCTTGATCCTCATCTGTTTGTCCCCTTGCCTCCCATGGGACATTTATTTTAGGAAAATATGTCAACTGTGGATTAGACATCTCTACATGCTGCATAGACTCGTAGCAGAATCCTCCAAAGCATCATTTGCTTTTAACCTTTCCATTCCTATGCCGTGTAGTCACTAGATAATTTGATGCATGGCAAGTCTGAGACCAGATCCTTGTCAAAAATGTGTGCAAAGTTAGAGAAAAAGATGAAGACTGTGAGGTAGCTCCTGAGTTGATAAAAAATATCAGAGTCCCTGACCTTGATGGCTTGCAATAGCAAAAGATCTAGTCCAACCTTTTCTACTTGTATTGAGATTTTCATAGCTAAACAGATCCATACGGCAGAAAATGACCATCATCAGATGGGAAGGGAGAAAGCAGACGTGTAATCAGACTTTCTATTGTGACTCCTTCAGATTTTGCTTTCTGTCTTATGTGGATTCCATTTGCTATCCACCTAATTTTCTGCAAACCCTACACCTTTTTACAGACCACAATTACTGTTCACCTTTCCAAGGTAACATTGACTTAAATTATTGACACCTTAGTGTTCTAGTTCAACAACTGCAGTGTCTGTCTCCTCTGTTTCTAAACCCTGAACAGGCTGAACCTGCATCATAAACCAGGCAAAAAATACAATTCAAGCACTGACTTATAAAAAATGTCTGTCAGTGCAGACTCACTTTGACACGTTGCCTTTTTCTTTCTTCTGCCACATGAATCTCTGTCTTGTCCAAAACCTGAAGAGTATAGAAGAACATAGCACAGATACACCAGCTAAGGGCAGTAGGCAGTAGTGGGTACTCAGAAGAAGATGTAAGAACAGGGCAAGCATACAGTGATACTTTCTCACAATTATATTTCCAAGTTGCAGCACCCTTTGGCTTCGTGGCTTTCTCAGCCAAAGAATTTATGTAAATCATTCTGTTCTATGTCCTTCAACAGGCTTTATTTCCAAGGAACCATATCACTGAGGTTCAGAAACAGTGGTGCTAATAGATGAATAGACAGGAAGGAGAAAGGTGGCAAATAAGTAAAGAAAAAAACCAAACATAGGCAGTCCATAGATGAACTGGATCAAGATGAAAATTATAAACTCTCATAGTGCATTGGGTTTACATGGCAAGGTTTTGGTAGCGGGGGACGGGAGAGGAGGGCTGCAGGGTTGACCTCTGTGAGAAGACACCAGAAGCTGCCCCCATGTCAGCTAGAGCCAGTTTTAGCTGGCTTCAAAGCTGAGCCCATCAGCGATGTTGTAACGCCTCTGTGTTAACATATTCAAGAAAGGGTAAAAAATGCTGCAGAGCAGCTGTGAGAAAGGAGTGAGAGAAACAACTCTGCAGACACCAAGGTCAGGGAAGAAGGAGGGGGAGGAGGTGCTCCAGGCGCCGGAGCAGAGATTCCCCTGCAGCCTGTGGTGAAGACCAAGGAAGCTGTGGCCTGTGGAGACTCCATGCCGGAGCAGGCTCCTGGAAGGAGCTGTGGCCCGTGGAGAGGAGCCTGAGCAGGAGCAGGTTTTCTGGCAGGATCTGTGGCCCCTGTGGGGGACCCACACTGGAGCAGTCTGTTCCTGAAGGACTGCACCCCATGGAAAGGACCCATACTGGAGCAGCTCTTGAAGAACTGCAGCCCGTGGGAAGCACCCACACTGGAAAAGTTCATGAAGGACAGTCTCCCATGGGAGGAACCCCACACTGGAGCAGGGGAAGAGTGTGAGGAGGAAGGAGTGGCAGTGATGAAGTGTTATGAACTGACTGTAACCCTTACTCCCTGTCTCCCTGCGCTGCTCGGCAGGGAGGAGGTAGATGAGTTGGGTGAAAAGTTGAGTGTGTGAAGAAGGGGGGATAGTGGAGAAGGTGTTTTTAGTTTTGTTCTTATTTCTCACTAACCTACTGTGTTATTAATTGGCAATAAATTAAATTAATCTTCCCAAGCTGAGTCTGGTTTACCTGTGACAGTAATTGGTGAGTGATTTCCCTGTCTTGACCCATGAGATTTTTCATTGTATTTTTTTCCCTCTGTCCTGCTAGAAGGTGGAGTGATAGAACAGCTTGGTGGGCACCTGCCAGACAGCCAAGGTCAACCCAACACACAGAGTTATTAACAGTCCCATTTTGCAAGTCCAGATCCAGCTTTCTTTGCTGAAGACTCCTGTGAAGTAGAATTAAGGAAATTAGTAAATATCTCCCTTTATAATTGTGTTAAGGTATATATCTACAAAGAAACCAAGAAGTTATCATGTGTTTCCCAGAGATCATAGAATCATAGAATGGTTTGGGTTGGAAGGGACCTTAAAGATCATCTAGTTCCAACCCCCCTGCCATGGCCAGGGACACCTTCCACTAGACCAGCTTGCTCAAAGCCCCATCCAGCCTGGCCTTGAACACTTCCAGGGAGGGGACATCCACAACCTCTCTGGGCAACCTGTTCCAGTGCCTCACCACCCTCACAGTAAAGAATTTCTTCCTTCTAATCTAATCTAAATCTACCTTCTTCCAGTTTAAAGCCATTACCCCTTGTCCTACCACTGCATGCCCTTGTAAAAAGTCCCTCTGCAGCTCTCTTGTAGGCCCCCTTTAGGTACTGGAAGGCTGCTGTAAGGTCTCCCTGGAGCCTTCTCTTCTCCAGGCTGAACAACCTCAAGTCTCTCAGCCTGTCTTCAGAGGAAAGGTGCTCCAGCCCCCGATCATCTTCGTGGCCCTCCTCTGGACTCACTCCAACAGGTCCATGTCCTTCTTATGTTGGGGGCCCCAGAGCTGAACTCAGGACTCCAGGTGGGGTCTCACGAGAGCAGAGTAGAGGGGCAGAATCACCTCCCTTGACCTGCTGGCCATGCTTCTTTTGATGCAGCCCAGGATACGGTTGGCTTTCTGGGCTGCAAATGTACATTGCCAGGTCACGTTGAGCTTCTCGTCAACCAACACCCCCAAGTCCTTCTCCGCAGGGCTGCCCTCAATCCATTCTCCGCCCAGCCTGTATTTGTGCTTGGGCTTGCCCTGACCCAGGTGCAGGACCTTGCACTTGGCCTTGAACTTCATGACATTTGCACAGGCCCACCTCTCAAGCCTGTCAAGGTCCCTCTGGATGGCATCTCTTCCCTCCAGCATGTCGACTGCACCACACAGCTTGGTGTGATCAGCAAGCTTGCTGATGGTGCACTCAATCCCACTGTCCATGTCGCCAACAAAGATGTCAAACAGCATTGGTCCCAATACGGACTCCTGAGGAAAGCCACTCATGACTGGTCTCCACTTGGACATCGAGCCGTTGACTGCAACTCTTTGAGTGCGACCATCCAGTCAATTCCTTATCCACCGAGTGGTCCATTCATCAAATCCATGTCTCTCCAATTTAGGGACAAGGATGTTGTGTGGGACAGTGTCAAATCCTTTGCACAAATCCAGGCAGATGACATCCTTTGCTCTTCCCTTGTCCACCAATGCTGTAAGCCCGTTGTAGAAGGCCACGAAATTTGTTGGGCACAATTTGCCCTTAGTGAAGCCATGTTGGCTTCACCAATCATCTCCTTATTTTCCATGTGCCTTAGCATAGTTTCCAGGAGGATCTGCTCCATGATCTTGCCGGGCACAGAGGTGAGACTGACTAGCCTGTAGTTCCCCAGGGCTTCCTTTTTTTTAAAAAAAATGGGGTGATTCCCTTCCCTTTTTTAGTCTGCTACTTTTTAATTCATTTTGGACAGACAGTTTGAGAAAGTTTTTTTGGACTTTGCAAGAAGCAAGTAAAATTTTAACTAGAAACTCTAATGGAGGTTTTTATTTCAGACTGAGAAATTCAAGATTTTTGGCTCCCAGTCTTGTTCTCTGCTTCCTAGATCACAATTCTCTTTCTTTCACAGCTTACAAAGAAGTTTTATATCTTACAAAGCCATAATCATCCATTTTAAAAAATAAAAATAGAAAGAAAGAAAGAAAACCTGCCTAATGAATATAAATGCAAAAACCACTGGATTACTAGATCAGTGAATTTGCTAATTCAGTATGTACATCTCTCCAGGCACTCTCTCTTACAGAGAAATTAATTCACTCCTTGTTCACTCTTCAGATAATCTATTGGTCTATACAGTTGACTGCACTGCAAGGTAAAGATAGTTGATAACATCCTGCAAACACTGGAAGACATGGTCTTGCTTTCCTCTTCTGCATGAAGGATCAAGTTTTAAACACTTGACTTCTTTGGGGAACCTCCTCCTCATAAAGTAATATGCTTCTAAGGCAGAAGTATGGCTTTTCTAAGTATACTATCGCTGTACCTTGACACGTATAATCTCTTAGATGTCAGAATAAACTTAGCCACAGCAACACTGAGTTTCTTGGCATCAGCAGGAACAAACATAGGTCAATGCTGTGCATTTTTTAACAACAACACCCCTTGAACATATTTTAGGGGCCTTCTTCAATATTTATAGTATATGCAGATTCCCAGCTCTGGCATACTTTTATCTAGACAGGTTTTCTGTAGTACATTCGTGTCTTAGTTCAAAATAACAACAATAAAATAGTCCAGAAAAATATTACTCACATAGGGATATCAAAGCTAATTTCCCTTGTTCCCTCTTGCTTTACAATATGTCTATTTGTTCATTCTTTGCCACATTCTCCTATACACTTGAATGGAAATGATTATTTTCTAGATTTATTAGTGTTTTCCAAGTAATTTTCTTTTTTTTTTTTTTTCTTTTTGTAGCTGACATGCTGTCACAGGCACTCTTCATCTGGTACATCAGTCAGTTCCTGAGGCAATGAACATCCGCCAGGTTGTATTTGGCAAGTGGAAGTAGTGAGCTCACACAACAGTGTGGATCCCAAGCAGGAACTTCCTCTCACCGAACTACATCAAAAAGGGACAGATTTTCAAACGAGTCAAATCAATACACTTAAGCCTCTAGATCAGATCTTTAGCTGAACGGTCCAAGTGATCAAGATGTCTAAATCACCATCACAGAGGTTAATCCATGACACAGACAAGATAACATAGTTTCAGTGAACTCACTGGGAGGGATCATCAAGTTCCTCCTCCTGATTTAACTGTATTGACATAAATAAATTATATCCAGACTCCCTTGCACAAATCCATTTTTTGACAGGCATTCTCAAGATTAAATTATTCCAGACACCATTAATATGACTAAAACTGCAGATAGTATCACTTTAATTTATCTAATCCTGATTATTGTGGGTTTGGGGACAAAAGACAAAGACAAAATGAGCGAACAAACAAAAATACAACCAAAAGACAAGGAAATACAGTTGTATTTAGATTCTACTTTCTATCTTCAAATTGCAATTCTACTATGATAGAACTTTTAATTCACCTCCTCAAGTTGAAAGTTTCCCAGATGTTAAGTTACGTCCACACAGGTGGCAAAGATCACTTCAATTTTGGCAGAGCTGTATGCCTTTAAACTGATAAGGATCCAGAAACTAGGTTTTCCTTTTTAAAATCCTTGAGGGATTCAGTAATTTAGAAATATTTTTATAATGTCTGAAACTGCCTCTGAAAGGACAGATTGCATAAAAAGAGTGTCATCTGCTCTCATTTTCAATTTTTGCTCTCTATGAAGGCAGCACAATCACCCACATATTTTTCTAACACCTGCGTGGTTATAGCGGTCTGATTTAATTCCAGCCTCATCTCAAAAGGTTTCAGATTCAAAGTTCTCCATTGTCAGGAATGTATCCTAACTACTGGCTTACAAATTTTCCGAAGACAGAGCATACTTCAGCCCTTCAGTTACTGCTACGTTATTCTGCAGAAAATAACTTGGACATGGTGGTGAGAAGACAGAAATAAAGAAATGTTCCCTGTCTCTAAGTGATTAAAATAGTCACTTGAATCTGAAAAGTCTGGGGGTTTAATCCATACACCCAGAACTCGTTTTAGCCTGCTCTTTTTTTTTATTTATTTAAAGTCTTCATCCATTTCTAAAGTAACAAAAATTAGAACTGTCAGTTTGTTAAATTTTAAGCTCTGTTGCTAACATCAACCAAATCATACTTTTAGTGAAAAATAGCATCTGAGTAAAGGGAAGAGACCAAAATTCATGTGCCCTCTTGAAAATAAAGACAGAATTATCTTAGATTTCTTTGGTTTGGCCTCTTTGTTAGACAGTAAGCACATATTGGCTAAAGAACTAATGAACGTACAGCTTTGAAACAGCTCTGCAATGAGTGCTGCTTCTTGCCTTACAGGAGAAAAGAGGATGTGGGAGGGAAGCAAGAGTACTGTCATTTAGAGAACATCCTGGGAAGTGCTGGTGTTAAAATGCTAATCTAAAAATAGAGGGCAGAAGCTCTTAGAAAAACAGAGCTAATGTGTTTAGGTGATCTACCAAATAATTATTTATATGCTATCAAGTGGAAGAGTAATATAAGCTAGAAAAGGAGAGATACTGCAGGAGAGAAGTCAGGGCAGTTTTTCCTCTGCTTGAAAACTGAGACACTTGGATACAGTCAAGGCATATTCCTTTTCTCAATGTCTCATTCATTTTTTTTCTTTACAACAGCATAAATTAAACAGGAGGGTAATAAACCCCTGTTCTTCCTTCTTAGATCTCACAGCAGACTACTTTACAGACTGCTAGCAAGAACATGCTTCAGGAAAGAAGTGATACCGTTTTGAGTATCTGAAGTGAAGGGAATAAAATGTTGATCTGCTTTGCCTGAAGACAGTGTTCTAAATACCTGTCTATTGCATGAAAAGAAAGTTGCTTTTTTTAACATGGATTAAACTAAAGTGGAGGTCTTTGCTATATTTTGAATGGATTGCAATCCAGTAGTTTTGATGTGAAGGCTTTTGGATGAGACACAAAGGGAGGGGCTCAGTCTGAATCCCTAAATTTGGGTATCTGTAAAGGTACTAGGTGTATCTAAACTCCATTTCAGTCAGTGGATATCGTGTCAGTACAGTGCAGGTTGAAAATCCGTTCAGATATTGAGCTAACATAGGCTCAATTCTGTTATCTGAAGATAGGCATCTGGTGGCATTTAACGTGCCCTCAGAAATCTGCAACATCTGCACAGGACTCACAGATCCAACACAGGAGGTTCAAGAGACCCACATCCTTCCAGATCAGACTTTGGGGAACAGATAAGATGCACAGGGCATCTCAAATGGCGTTAGACACATGTTTAATATATGAATCATGTCCTGTATGTCTACCTTTGGGTGATCTGAATAGCTCACCAAGCTCTATTGATGGAAGTAATACAATAGTAGCCTGTGCAGACGCAGACAGGTAGATCAGCCATTTAGCTGCTTAAAGATATGCGTCCAGTACCTTATAAGATATTGTATATCCTGGCTGGCCTCCAGCTGCTGTTGCAGAAGGACATAATTCTTCTGTAGGTATTGAACATTATCTTCCAGCTCAATGTAAATGTCTTAAATACCCAAAGGTACCTTTAGCAACACATGAATCCTACATTTAGGCAATTGAACTGAGAATCTACACTGAAAGTGAGTCACCTTTTGTTACAGTAGCTTGAGTGGGCTAAGAACAAAAAATCCTAAATTTCTCTTAGAAACAGAATGTTCTACAAGAACCTTGAAATGAAAGTACAAAGGAAGAAACAAACAAATGATGAAATAACTCCAACATTAGGTGAGGATTATAACAATTTTAAGGGTTGTACAATTTTAAGAAAAGTATAGATTTAAGGAACATAATTTTGTACTTGGCTATCTAATTCTTTAATTGCAAATTCTCCGAAGCAGGCTGTTGTTATGCCTGAATATTACCTAGCATGGTGTTGCTCTCAGATGCAGGCTCTGTGTTTTCTCATAACAGAAACAGCAAATAAGAATAACAAGTGTACAAACTGCTAGAGAACATAGCCCACTGCCTAGTAATTAACTTCTATATATATATTATCCACATGGTTTCAATGCCAAAAGCTCATATATTAGAGTTTAAAAAATATTGTCCTGGTTGTGCCAACAAATTCGCAAACCTGAGGCCATTTTCTTTGAAGAGGTATCTTTCTGGGTCAGAATTCAAGACACGTGTCTGCACACATTTCAGTGTCCAGGTTTAGGTATAGTCTCTGTTGGGAAGACAGCCCCATCTCTTCAAAGTACACAACTCTATTGTTTTGGACACATACCTTGTCACAGTGCTAGCCATGGACTGATCATAAATATTTATGCTTTCAGCAAATGGAACAGCCATGCCAATAAGCACTGGTGTTTTGTCTTATTTTTCAATATTTCATGAGTAGTATGCACAAGCTGGACTGTGCTGTGACAGGTAACACAATCCTCTTCAGCAGCACTGACTTGGAATTCAGAACCATGGGAAGCTCAAAAAAAAAAAAAAATCACACTCATACTGTTTTAATGTTTCCATTTCATAATCATTCTCCTATGTCATCAGGCTCACAAGAGGAGATGCTCTAACTGGTCAGAACGTACTTTTTCCATGACTAACTACAGGCAACAAAGAGAGCTCATTTTTCCACAAACAAGAGATGACAAAGCATTTTAAGGTTAAAAAGGCTTTGGGTTTGGCCTTTTTTTTTTTTTTTTTTTAGATTGTTTCTAATAATCAGTTAGGACAGAATGGAAGTCCTTTCAGGCTACAGAACATGCATCTCACAAATACATTCCTTTACAGTTACACCTAACACAATTTGTGCTGTTTTTACCATTCTATGCTTTAGAAGTACAGTTTTCAGGAAAATATTATGATCACGTAGCTAAAGGTAGACCTCTGTGTTTATATATACAGGCATCCATGTCTAAAATCCTTCCCAGACTCTTATGTGTTCAAAGGCACAGTGCCATAATATGACATTTTCATAATATTATAAAAGATTCAGTAGTCTCCCTCTCCTAAGCTTTCCTTGATGTAGCAAGGAGATTTTCATACTAATGGAGGCAGACAAGGATAGCGCACTAAGGCTTGGATAGCAAAACTCTGAAGTTTATTTTATTGTAGAGTGGTCCTCTTATATTTGCCGTAGGGTTCATTTTAAATGCTGATGCGGTCAAGGTTGTGCTTCTACCACCTTTTCCGAATCAAGGTTGAGAGGAAAGTTTGATTACTGCTAAAATTGCAATAGGAAAAGTACAAGACTTTAAAATCACTTGTATTCACAGTTACATTGTTGGTGGGCCGGAAATCATGGACAACACATGAAAGAGTTCATTAATGAAGGATGAGAGTTTCCTTTTGGGGTAAGGGGTGAAAGCCAGCTAGAACACAGATGTCTTGATACAACTCAGTTACTCAAAACACTTCCAGTTTCACATTTCTTAGCATGCTGTAACTTTATTGGTCTTCCCTACAGTGAAGAAAAACAGGACTACATTATTCCGAGATGAAATGGAGATCAGAAATGGTCTGATCTCTACTTCCTTTTCAATGCACTAAAAGTAAAATTGATATCATCTGCAATGATATTTAGAATCAATCTGGAAGCTTGTTTCAACTACACCAGGATATCTGAGTTGCCTGTCACCTGTATGTTATCTCTAAGCTGCAAATGGTTCTTTATGTTGCTAATTTATTTATGTACAGAACAGACAAGATTAGTCCAAAGTTCTTGTGCAGTAAGGAAGTGGAGCCACCCTAAAAATGGGTCTCTGGATTATTTCTGTCTCCATATAGTCCTCTATATGACAGGAAATATAGGGCTGCAGAAAAGTTTCTGGTATTACTAGACATGTTGCACAGTAGCTGGCAGAATTTCCACTCTCAAGACAAGGAACGTGACAGTGATTTGCAAATACATTGCAGAAAGACTTGTTGGGGGCAGTCAGAAGGGAAAGTAATCCTATAACAATTTTCAGCAGAACTTCTCAGCTCTGAGCAGCTGCTGCAGGTTGAGCCTAATGCCTTGCAACATAACTGGTCAATGGATATGACCTGAAATGTGATGTAAAACCCAAGCCCAGTAGTAGTATGTATACAATTACATCCATTTTTACACAAAACCTGAGAGAAAAGAACTTTAAACTTGACTATGATCTTCTGTGAATAATGGCATTATATGCACTTGGGTCACAACAACCCCATGCAACGCTACAGGCTTGGGGAAGAGCAGCTGGAAAGCTGCCTGGCGGAAAAGGACCTGGGGGTCTTGGTTGACAGATGGCTGAATATGAGCCGGCAGTGTGCCCAGGTGGCCAAAACAAATAGCATCCTGGCTTGTATCAGAAATAGTGTGGCCAGCAGGACTAGGGAAGTGGTCGTCCCCCTGTACTCAGCACTGGTGAGGCTGCACCTCGAATACTGTGTGCAGTTTTGGGCCTCTCACTACAAGAAAGACATGGAGGTGTTGGAGTGTGTCCAAAGAAGGGCAACGAAGCTGGGGAAGGATCTAGAGAACAAGTCTTATGAGGAGCGGCTGAGGGAACTGGGGTTGTTTAGCCTGGAGGAAAGGAGGCGCAGGGGAGACCTTATCGCTCTCTACAACTAGTTGAAAGGAGGTTGTAGTGAGGTGGGTGTCAGTCTCTCTTCCCAAGTAACAAGTGATAGGACAGGAGGAAATGGCCTCAAGTTGTGCCAGGGGAGGTTTAGATTGGTTATTAGGAAAAATCTCTTCACTGAAAGGGTTATCAAGCATTGGAACAGGCTGCCCAGGGAAGTAGCTGAGTCACCACCCCTGGAGGTATTTAAAGATGTGTAGATGTGGTGCTTAGGGACATGGTTTAGTGGTGGACTTGGCAGTGTTAGGTTAATGGTTGGACTCAAAGATCTTAAAAGTCTTTTCCAATGTAAACAATTCTATGATTCTATGATTCTATGCTTAATGAAAAGTTGTGTTCGTATATTTTAAGTAATAACAAAGAAGAAATGGTTACAATGTGAATAAAGAGATAAGAGAGAGAAAATTTCTTGTATATATTTATGTACATACACACATACATGCATATACAAAGAGCCTAGTTTCATCCTGTATCACATTGTGTCCATAATTCAGGTGTGTACATTGAAACAAAAACTTTCAATTGATGATTTATCACC
Organism: Gymnogyps californianus; assembly: GCF_018139145.2. Classification (NCBI taxonomy): domain Eukaryota; kingdom Metazoa; phylum Chordata; class Aves; order Accipitriformes; family Cathartidae; genus Gymnogyps; species Gymnogyps californianus. The sequence continues at coordinate 6,766,730 of NC_059472.1, read as the reverse complement.
TCTATATTACACACTTATCTTGGATGAATTGCTCTTTGGTTCCTCTATTACTCCATTGCCTACAGAGCAAAGTTACAACTAGGTCAGCTTAGATGGTTAACTTTAATATGATTCATTGCTCAAAATTAATTAACCTCATTGGACATACATCCTGAAGACAGTAAGAACATTATGAAGGCATGGACAGTAACAATGGGCTCTGAAATCCTGGAGCTCTACAGTGGACACCAGCACAGTGATACCATGATGCTTGATCTGCCTGGCCAGCCGTTCTCTCATAGGCCAAGGAAAATTACCTTCTCCCTCGGTCCCTTGACTGCAAAAATGCTTTTGACTCCTGTGGTATGGGTTAAAAAAAAGGGATTAGCTTGACATTTCACATTAAAATACCCCTTTAACCACCTGTGAAATTCATGGCTTTATCTGTATCTTTTGTCAGCTTCTCACGCTGTTATTTGTCAATGTCAGCAATTTCTCATGTCCCATCCAGCACTTTCCCACCTCCTGTTTGTTTAGCTTAACCTCAGGTCAGGACCTAGTCAGCAGCCTAATCACTTGCCTGCAGCCCAAACAAAGAAGTAATCAAATCTGAGGCTATAGGCACTGACCATCTCCAGAATGGATATTCTTTATTGCCTTCAAATTCTGGGTTGATGCATATGAGACATAAATGAGGTAAAAGTGTTTAGCTTTTCCTAAAGAGGTAGATGAATGGAGCTCAGTAACTCTCATATCTGTACTATGGTGTGTGTGAACATAAAACCTGCTACAGAGCTTTAATGCATTTTGCCAACAGCAGCAGTTACTACAGGTGCCTTATAACTTGTAGATGAGTCACATTCTTGCAAATTGCTAGAATTGTAGGAATGTACTTAATTCAATGCTCATCTTGTACATTTTATATATTTGCTTGAGTTGGAACGTGCTGTCTTCAGCTACTATAGCATTGATTTTGCTTTCAGAATCTTAGGAAACAGTGTACAATTTGTGCATATATTAGGAATAAAGAAAAAATCCTCTAAGAGATAGGATTATTCTACTGAAGTGTCTGTCTTTGGATCATGTAGCGTGCAAACCATCAGTCTTTGGATATGTCCTGGTTTTGGCTAGGACAGAGTTAACTCTCCTCTTAGTAGCTGGTACAGTGCTGGGTTTTGGATTTAGTGTGAGAATACTGTTGATAACACTGTGATGTTTTAGTTGTTGCTAAGTAGCACTTATCCTAAGTTAAGGACTTTTCAGTTTCCCATGCTCTGCCAGCAAGCAGGTGTGCAAGGAGCTGGGAGGGAGCAGAGCTGGGGCAGCTGACCCGAACAAGCCAAAGGGGTATTCCATACCATGGAATGTCATGCCCAGTATATAAACGGGGGGGTGGTCGGCCAGGAGGGGCTGATTGTGGCTCTGGCATCGGTCAGTGGGTGGTGAGCAATTGCATTGTGCATCACTGGTTTTTTTTTTCCTTCCCTCCCCCTCCTTTTTTTTTTTGTTATATTCATTTTCATTGCTATTATTATTATTATTATATTTCACTATTATTATTGTTAGTATTATATTTTACTTTAGTTGTTAAACTGTTCTTATCTCAACCCGTGAGTTCTGCCTTCTTTCCCAATGCTCCTCCCCATCCCACTGGGAGCAGGGGGTGGGGATGGGGAGTGAGGGAGTGGCTGAGTGGTGCTTGGCTGCTGGCTGGGGTTAAACCACGACAAGATATTAAAGTATATTGTTTGTTCCTAAGAAATTCCCAAGTTATTTGACTGTTCTCAGAATCTAAGGTTCAGAAAGACAATTTACAGTTCACCTTTTATATTACAAAGAATACAAATAGATTGTTTTGATTAAACTTAAGATATTAAAGCATAATAGATCCTTCATTTAGAAATAAGAAGCATTTACAAGATAATTCTGGACAGTCAATGTTATCTTTTCTTTTCTTTTTTTCTTTTGTTTTCTGTCTCAACTTTCTTGAAGGTCATATTTGCATAACGGTTCAGATTGCCCATTCATCCAATAAAGATAGATTTCAGTCAGGTTGGAGATACATATACTGACACCAAAAATTTCTACACATCTTAGAGAAATATTAGTCAGATAGATTTATTTCTTCACTTTTAAAATTGCATTGATATTTATCATGGTGTGTAATGACTGAATTATATGGTTGATTGTTTCCAGGTACTAGTGCAATATGAATATATTAGTAGTCACTTTCTTACTGCAATAAAGTACAAAAGCAAATGATATAAAACAGATTGAAATGGTGCAATATGTATTTACAACAACCTATAAATTAACACCCAGCAAGTATGGAAAATATATAGTAGTATGTAATGCTTCTTAACCTTGTTTCCACAATTGTGAAGGGCAGTTCTGCCCTAGCTTTTCAGTGACTGAGAAAATATGTAAGGAAAGCTAATAGGCAGTTTTGTTTCTGTGCTCATAAAAAGCTTTGTATTGATAGATTAGGAACTTCGTATTGTATCCTTGCTCTGTTCAGTAACACTCATTTGGTCAATTTATCATTGAAATTAGACGGTTCAGTTAGAAGAGAAAAAAGGAAGTGCAAAAGAAGTGTATGTTACAGTGCAAAGAAGATGCCTTACCAAGTCTCTGAAAGTGTGAAATATACTGACTTCTTTTAGGAGGTTTGTCATCACTTTTTATGCTTTAAAACAAGAAAGTTCAAAGAATTATTTTTGTGACAGCACGAAAGAAATTGAGCTGTTAAATTCTGAATAGAGATGTGAAAACTAATAACATTAATTGATCTCTAATTTGATGTCTCTATCCACCGATGGGACCACCGCTATAATGGATCAGTCACAAGAACCATTATGTTTCTATGATCTTGTCTGTAAATATGATGAGTTCCACCTTTTTCACGAGGAAATTTGTGACATTTTTCACAAGAGGAATATGAATTAAAGTGGCCCGGTAAAACACATGTCAAAGTATTCTGCATTCTACTTCCTGTGAAAAAGTTGTTGTTGCTGCTTATTTTTTTTTAATTTTTTTGAAATTGCCATTTTGTAACACTATCAAATATCCTCCTCATACATTGGAAGACATGTGGAGCACATCTTCTTTATTTGCCTTTTCTGGATCATTCTTTATTTTAAATTTTTGATGTTGTTATTATTATTATCTGCCTCATGGGTCCTTTGTTTCATTTCATAAGCAATTCCAGACTTTTCAGTCCCTTCTTTCTGAGAAACTTCTGGGTCAATTTTAGCTACTGTTCTCTTCTGAGATCCCTCTAATTGTGGAATACAGCTTAAAGATTTGCTTCCTTCAGTCAACTGTATCAGAGCACTCTGAAAAAAGGGGGCTATTCAGCATCTGAACTATTCTTATAGCATCATGTTTGCTGGTGACATGGAATTCACCTAAGTGAAAAGCAAATAAATGCTGAATCTGCAAATGAAGTTGGGTTAACTGAGCTGGATGGTCTAGTAAACTAGACCCATTCAAAAAAATGTTAATTTATCATATATACTATAACTAGTTTACTATAAGACAACTTATCCATCTAGTAGAAAGCAATACAAGCTTATTTACACGTGAGGGAGAGTCATCACTGAAAGTAGTTGCTTGAAAAAGGATTCAGGTGTTATAATTAAGAAAAATCTGTCTGGTGGGTTTGACTTTGGCTGGATGCCAGGTGCCCACCAAGCCGCTCTATCACTCACCCTCCTCAGCTGGACAGGGGGAGAAAATATAACAAAAGGCTCGTGGGCCGAGATAAGGACAGGGAGATCACTCAGCAATTAATGTCATGGGTGAAACAAACTCAACTTGGGGAAATAAATTTAATTTATTACCAATCAAATAAGAGATACTAATGAGAAATAAAACCAAATCTTAAAACACCTTTCCCCCACCTGTCCCTTCTTCCTGGGCTTAACTTTACTCCTGATTTTCCCTACCTCTTCCCCACCAAGTAGCGCAGGGGGACGGGAATGGGGATTGCAGTCAGTTCATCACACATTGTCTCTGCCGCTCCTTCCTCCTCAGGGGGAGGACTCCTCCCACTCTTCCCCTGCTCCAGTGTGCGGTCCCACCCATGGGAGACAGCCCTACACAAACTTCTCCAACATGAGTCCTTCCCATGGGCTGCAGTTCTTCAGGAACAGACTGCTCCAGCGTGGGTCCCTCACAGGGTCACAAGCCCTGCCAGCAAACCTGCTCCAGCCTGGGCTCCTCTCTCCACAGGGCCACAGGTCCTGCCAGGTGCCTGCTCCAGTGTGGGCTTCCCACGGGGTCACAGCCTCCTTCGGGCACATCCACCTGCTCTGGTGTGTGGTCCTTCACAGGCTGCAGGTGGATATCTGCTCTGCTGTGGACCTCCATGGGCTGCAGGGGGACAGCCTGCCTCACCATGGTCTTCACCACGGGCTGCAGGGGAATCTCTGCTCCGGCGCCTGAAGCACCTCCTCCCCCTCCTTCTTCACTGACCTTGGTGCCTGCAGAGTTCCTCCTCTCACATATTCTCACTCCTCTCTCTGCTGCTGTTGTTCCACTGCAGTTTTTTCTCCTTCTTGAATATGTTATCTCAGAGGCGCTAGCACTGTCGCTGATTGGTTCAGCCTTGGCCAGCGGCGGGTCTGTCTTGGAGCCGGCTGGCATTGGCTTTATGGGAGATAAGGGAAGCTTCTGACATCTTCTCACAGAAGCCACCCCTGTAGCCCCCCACTACCAAAACCTTGCCACACAAACCCAGTACAATATGACATAATTATTGTCATACAATACATATGAAATAGTTTTTGAGTGCTGAGTATTCCAATGTACACAGATTTCTGTGTTATTGCTTATTTATAATATTAGACCTGAAAAGTGGTGGGTGGTGGATTAACCTTGGCTAAGGGCCAAACTCCCACCCAGCTGCTCTCTCACTCCCCCTCCTCAACAGAACAAGGGGGAGAAAATAGGATGGAAAAGGTCATGGGCTAAGATAAAGACAGGGAGATCACTTACCAGTTACCATCACGGGCAAAACAGACTTGACGTGGGGAAAATTAATTTAATTTATTGCCAGTCAAAATAGATATGGCTAGTGAGAAACATAGACAAAAACTAAAACACCTCCCCCCTACCCTGACTTTTCCCCATTCCCAGCTTCACCCCTTCACTCCCGACTCCTCTCCCCAAGAGGGGCGCAGGGAGTGGGGATGGGGGTTGCGCTCCATCCATCCCAGCCCCTCTCGGCCGCTCCTCCCTCCTCACACGTCTCCCTGCTCCAGCGCGGGCCCTGCCCCGGGCTGCAGTCCTTCAGGGACAACCTGCTCCCGCCTGGGCTCTCCACGGCCGCAGCTCCTGCAGGAAAGATCCCCCTGCTGCGGCGTGGGGCCCTCCCCGGGCTGCAGGGTGGGTCTCTGCTCCAGCGGGCTCTCTCCAGGGCTGCAGGGGATCCCTGCTCCGGGCCTGCAGCACCTCCTGCCCTCCTCCTCCTCCTCCTCCTCCGCCCTCGGGCTCCCTCTGCTGCTGCTCCCTCCTTGCCTTCCTCCTCCTCTGCCTGTGCCGCCTTTGGCCCTTGCTGAAACCTGGTTTCCCCCAGGCGCCCCCAGCTTGGCTGAGGGGCTGGGCTGTGTCCTGCCGTGGGGCCGTTGGAGCCGGCTGGGACTGGCTGGAACCAGCTGTGTCCGGCACGGGGCAGTCCCGGCCTCTCCTCATAGAGGCCGCCCTGCAGCCGCACTGCCAACACCAGGGCACAGACACCCGCTACACTGGTGTCTCTCAGTCTCTGTATCCATTTTGCTCTCATGGCACCTGTGTGTCCATGGTGCAGCACCTGGAGTGAGTGCAGGTGTGTGAGTGAGTTTGTGAGCTCTGGTGAGTACCGAGACAGACCTGGGAGCCAGGGTTGGGGTTGTGTGTCTCAGGGTGAGGCACCTGGAGGACCTGGCTACCTGACAGACCAAGCGGTCCAGGACAGCTCCTGGAGAGACTGTACCTTTTAGGGGGGTGAACAGAGAGACCCATTTGTGTGTTTGTCTGTGTCTGTGCAGGAGGCACTGAGGGGGAATGAGGATCCAGGACCAGCTACTGGATGGACTGTTTGTGTAAGCCCAGTTACTGGAGGGACCCGCTCTATGTGTGTGTGCCTGTGTGTCTGTGTGTGTTTTGCTGTGCAATCCATGATCGTTGTATTTTCTCCTCCCCATCCCGCCACGGGGGGAGGAGTGAGCAAGCAGCTGCGTGGTGCTTTGTTGCCAGCTGGGCCTAAACCATGACAAAAGTATAAGTCAGAAGTGTGAAAAATTCCAAAATGCCTCACTTTATGCTGGAAAAACACAAGAAGATTGAAAGTTAACTTGCTTGTAGTGTGGAGGTGTCTTCATGGACAGAAAATCACAGGTAGTAAAGACCACCTCACTGTAGTGGAGAAAGTCATAACAAGAACCAAAAACTAGAAGGTGAAGCCAGAAAAAAATTCAGCAAGAAGTAAGTTAACTTCTTAACAGTAAAGGTGGTTAACTATTGGGACAGGCTACTAAAGCAAATAGATAATTTCCATGGCTTTCTGTCTTTGAATGAAAAATGGGATGACTTTCTGAAATATTTCCTTTAACCAAGCTCAAGTTATTGGGCCATGGGTTGAAATACATGCAATCCAAGAGTACCTTTTTCCTTTAAAGACTGAATCATCTTTCAGTCAAAGAACAATTTCATCAAAATGATATTTTTCATGAAAAAACATTTGCTTTCCTCAAAAATGAGTGATTTATTCATATGCAAACAATGAAATTGAAACTGAAAAAAGTAGGTGCAACTGAGATTTGAATCAGCTCTCTAAGGAAGTCAGTATCTTTGTCCTTCACCATAAATAGCCTCAGTTAATCTGATTTTCTCTTAGAGTTTCAAAAGCGGTTTTTAGTTGACACTGTCTATTCTTTTCTGTTCTTCTTGAACTTCTCTATCTTTGATTGCTTCTAAGACCCACAGGCCTTGTCAGATCACCTTATACGCTGGAGCTGTGTTACTATTATGCTAGTTAAGGGAATTATTGATGGTTTTTAACAGCACTCTCAAATAAATATATCACCAACAGCTGTAAGAAAGTGGCTGTGGTGGGGCTGGCCTGTGACATCAATCTCCATACGGTCCCAGCCTGTGTATATGTACAACACGGCTCTCGGGTTTTAGCATAAATAGACTCTTCTGTCACTGGACTTATGAGTCTGTCTTCTCACAGCAGTTAATCATTTAATGCAGAAAAACATGGTAACAGCTGTTGTCATAATGCTGTTAAGTGATGTAAGAAATGTGATCGCCTCCTCCAGCTGCTCCAGCCCAGGTTTCTGCTGCCCAGTTAGAGGAGCCCAGGCCTGTGCCCGGGGTCCGGGGTGTCTACCCAGGCTGAGGGATGCGGCTGCTGCTTTCCCAGTTGCAGCTTCAACCAGTAATGAAACAGTGCATGTGTCCCAGAGACAAACACACAGACAGAGACATACATACACAGACAGAGACGCAGAGGACACTGACATGACTGATCACACAGATTGCCACAGACAAGGTGCTGCCTTCAACAGCACCTACATACAGGACTCACATACAGCATAAACACTGATGGCCAGGTCCCCTCCTCCTCCTTGGCTGGCAGAGACAGAAGGTCACTAGTGGTGGCACACACACCACTCTCTAGGTTCACAAGCACAGACATATTTGCAGATCCTTCGAGCATCAGCACAGCCCCTCTGTTCGCCCGGCACCCCTGCTTGGATCCCAGGCTGCCTTAACCGCCCCACTGATACTCGCTGCAAACACGCACACACACAGAGTCGTCCCTCACGCACTACACACTTGCAGGTCCTCCTGTACGTACCAGCATAGACCCCCTGCCTGTCTGATACCCTCTCCCAGACCCGAGGTCCCCCTATTTGCCAGCTGGTCCAGCTTGAAGTTTGCTGGTGAATACACATGCATCACCCACGCATGCCAGGATTGGGGATGATACAGACACTCGCCCTGCCCCAGCAGCTGGCACCAGGCACATGGGTGCCTTCTCTAGACACTCTCCTTCCACATACTCTGACACATACCTTTAGTACTTTAATAGTGGTTTTGCACCTATGTCAAACTGCCAAATGGGGGATCGACAATCTCTTGTGCTAGGGACAGTTCACACCCGTAACGCAATGATATTCCCAGCCTTCATGATTTTAGTTTATTATTGTAAGAAGAAGAAAAAATAGAGAACTCCAGGGAATAGTTTAGAGTAATCCAAGGTAACAATAAAATTATTAAATTTGCTACAATAAACAGTGGTTGTAGTGCATCAGCTGTTTAAAAGAAGCCAAGTGTATCAGTATCAGGGAACATTAAAGAATAATTTGTATCTCTGCCCTTCCTATGTAAGGCATATTTAAGAGTGGAACTAAAGCAAAAGTACAAGGAGCATGCTTTTTGAAATAAAGGAATCAACCATACTTCGAACTCAATGGGTTTATACATTTGGAGCTCTACTATGTTGGTAACATCTCAAATCAGTTTCCAATTTTATTGGAACCCAAAGAATATGGTCTTCCTTCAAAATCTCTGATAGACTATGCTGAAGCCTTATGATAATTTAATTGCTTGATTATATTGCTATTTACATCACAAACCAACTATGAACCTTATATTTGGACTTCGTATAATTAACAATTCACTGATAATAATCTGTGGTACGAGCTAGATGCCTGAGCTTCTTTGTAAATGCACAAGATTTTCCTCATCCTAAGGAGCTGATAATATAACCACACTTTGACCTGAAGTACAGAATTTCGTTCTCGTGTACTGCTCCCATAAACACTGAAGAGAACTTTGAATGATCAGCTTCCCAAAAGAGAAATTAAAGGCAAGTCACTTAATTACCTCATACTTTCATCCTGGATTATTTCAAGAAAACCCTTGTAAGATACTCCACTACATTTCATGTAGGCCTAACTTAAATTGTGTAATGCAAAAGAGGGCAACAGTCATAATATTCAATTATCAGGAACATGCATAAGCTGTGACAGTGACAGACATTAAAGTCATTGCAGTAGAAAGCCATTGGCAGTAGTTGATTAACTCTTAAAAAAGCTGCTTGAATAATTAATTGGTTTCCATTCTCCATATAATTAGCGGGTATATTGTCAGTACCCAGATGCATATCAAATGATATATGCATCTCTCATTAAAAAGCTTTAAAGTTCATTTCTTTCCTAGCAAAAGGGAAACTCCTTTAATTTAAATGAACAAACCTCTCTCCCCAAACATTAACCAACAGCCAAACCTAAACAAAACTGCTTGTGAAATTCAAAACAAGTCGGAACGTCCCACCCTCCAGTACTACTTACATTTACTCACTTTTTGTCTTTTACCTCTCTTTGTCTTTCCTCTTTAACCCAGTCTTCCCTGAATTTAATGGCAAAGGTTTCATAGATGTCAATGGTGTTGGTGTCCCAAACTAAACATGCCTAGGCAACTTGCTATGCAAATGTAGAAATTGATCCTACCTCTACTTCAGCTGTGTTATGAAAATGCACAAAACGACCACAAAGGAAAGAACTATTCATTCATCCTTTTCTTAATCTCCTCTTACACCCTGTTTCATAAAAGTCTCTGAATGATATAATTCAGCTACACATCCAATTGGTGAACTCCCTATCAAGATGAGTATCAGAAATAATGGGTTTGTTTTGCCTAACTTCAAACATCTGCAGTCTAGGGATCTACATTTGAATTAGTGAATATAGGTTCCTTTACAGTTAAGAGGCATTTTTAAAGTTAAAGTTAACTGCTTATTTTAAGCATGTACTTAAGAATAAGTAGACTTTTATGTTAGATTTCTCTGTCTTAATTTTTTCTGATAACAGTGTAAATAACTCAGTTGAAAAAGTATACAAGAATTGTTTAAAAATACTATCATATTTATGAATGTTCTGATATCTTGAGATCCACACTTATGTATAAATGTATGTAAATAAAAATGATAGTATATACAGTAATTTACAAATACATGCACAGGCATTTTTCATAAGGTATTAAAAAATTCTACTACTGAAGAAAAAAAGACGTTCGTATAGAAAATGGTATTTGAGGTTTGAGAACTTCTGGTATAATCGACCAGGATATATTGTCCAACATTTCAAATGCAGTATAGCTATTTATATGGTGATATGACAGATCCAGTTCTGATCAGGGCTTCTTTAACTATCACCACTTCTTCAACTTAATTTCATTTTTTAGAAGAAATAGATTCTGTTGCTCTTTGTTCTGTTCGTAGCATGTTCAAGCATAATCAGAACTGGCATCACTAGATGAGTAATCAAACAGGTGGCATCCAAACTAGTTTTTGATGTGTGCCCAGAGAAGACATGATGCAGCTGGCAGATTATTTTGCATGCCAAGTCTGATGATAAAGAAAAGCAATCCTTTCAAAACAAAACCAAAAAACTCAAACAGATGAAAAAAAAAAAAAAGAGAAAAAAAGCAAGGAGCAATTTTTGAAAACAGAGGAGGCTTTGTTGTTGGAGATTACAAGAAGCCTGGCCCTCTTGGCTCAGCTTTTCGAATATTGCTCACAAGAAAGAGCCTAGTTCCTGTCTTGGCAAGTCTACATCTGTGAACTTTGAGGAACTGCATGATTTTATGGCTTTGAGCACTCTCCGTGGCCTTTTAGGCATCATTATGTCTATCTGAATTTCCAGAGTAACTCAGCCAACAGTAAAGAATAGAGAAATATTGGGTATGATCTTACCAGATACAAATACAGAGGATAGAACAATGCTTTACTTAAGTGGAAGATTTGGGGTCAAATGTGTTTGGAAGGAAAACAGCCCATCTCCAATTTATTTTCAGAATGACATTCCCAATCCCTTGAAGAAATACGATAATAACGTTTGTCTTTTTATAAATTTTCTATATGCAGTGGAGATCAAAGTGACATCATCATAGGGAGGAAAATTCCTGTCCTGTACTTAAAATTTTCTCTCATGTTACACATAAAAAAAAGACATGTTATCATGAGGTCAATCTTCCTCCACAATCCATTACTGTAAGAAAAGGCATCCCAGAAGTGTCATGAAGAATGGAAAAATATCATGCCTTTGGCTTGAGATCTCTGAGGTATTTGGTTAGAATTGAAATGCAAATACCTCCACAATGAACAAATTGAAAATAACATTAAAATGACAGCTCTTCTGAGGTCTATCTTGCTTTCAAAATTTCTGAATAATATGGCTAAAAAATTCAAATTGTAAAAAAAGAAAATCCAAAAGTCTATTTGCAAAACCAAACACCTAAAAAATGAGTACTTCAAGCACATTTTCATTTCAAAGGAGAACTCTAAATATATAAATATATACATATGTACACATTTTTTAACTGTTAAAAGTATGACTCTAAAAATAAAAATGTTACTTAAAGCTTACTTCTCAACTTTTAATTTACTGCAATCTGATTTTGAGACACTAAACATCAATTGTAATACTAGTAATTGCACTTTATAGTCACAAAGTGTTTTCCTTTAACAGGAAGACCACCATATTAACAATTTATTTAACAGTTAAATGATATCTTATTTAACATAGAATTCTATTTCCTAAGGAAATGTGTTAATTTTCAGTTAGTACACTTTCTTTTACTATCTTATATAGTAGACTTAGCTACACTTTTTGCCTTTTTTTTAACTTATGAAGAAGAAAAGCACCGTCAGTAAGAAATTCTCTTATATAACATATAGTCCCAACAGTTTAGATGATACCCACACAATGGCTCTGAAAAATGATGTGATAAAATGATCTGTTAAATACATAAAATGGAAGCAAAAAAAACCCCAGGGCTTCTATGTCAAGTTCTGCTGTTATAAACTTATATTTTGTTGGATTCATAGACCATGGAAAGCAGATGTAAAAGTCCTGATTTAGAGGTGACTAAAAATTCAAGAATCTTCTGTATCATGAACGGTGTTTCTAAGGTTAGTTTGGCAGATGCTCTTATCTTCAATCTCCAAGGCTCACCTTGTATACAGTTATCATACCCTTGGGTTACTTTTCCCAGAAGACTGTTAGTCAAATTCTGCTACCAAAAGTAAAGTTTTTCTTTCAGAGCATATGATGGTGTCCCATGAGTGCAATGATAACAGTCCCAGCTGAGATCTCGGGGACCGCTACAGAAATAGTTATCCTTTGTAACACAGGAGAAAAAAGGTCTTGATATCTGGATGGCAGCTCTTTGCGTTTCCTTTGCACAATTATCAATAATCCAGTAACATACAAAGCAATAGGCAACCAGACTTGATATTTGATGCATTCCTTTAAACCGTATTTTCTAAATATAGACTGAACTTTTCACAGAACTGATATTTCAATACTGAAATACAATTTGTGTGGAATACTTATTATCAGCACATCAGCCATCTATCTGAAAATAGTGTCATTAAAGCAAAGACTGTAGGTGATATTAGGAAAAGCAAATGTTATCAAAGACACGATTAAATTATACTTTTTGTTTGTTTGTTCTGTAAAGAGCACTGTCAACTGTTGAAATAACCAGGGGCAAGGAGAAGTTGTTTGACAACTTGCATACTGATCAAGAACTCAAACGCTGAACACTATTTAATATAGAAACTGATATCCACAACACATCTAACAACACATATTCTTTTATTTTGCTTTCTCTTTGTTCTTGCAAATTTGTGTGCAGAACCTCACTTTCTACATGATATTTATTGTTCAATGTTCTTAAACATCACACTAAGTGTCTTTAAATCTAAGGGAACACAAGCAACTTGCTTCTTCCTTTGTTGGTACTCTGGAGGTAAAAGGTTTGAGGGGGTGGTTTTTGCTGCCACCCTATTATATCATTTGAAACTGTTCAGGGGTTTCTCTTCTTCTTTACATTGCTTAGTGGGTGGTTCTTTAGCACAGTGAATTTGGGATGTTTCATCCTTCTTTGGGTAGTACCACAAAAGCTTTCAGAAGCTTTTCATCATTTGAAAATGGCTTAGGTGCCTTTATATTGAATACTTGAATGGATCAATGCTAATTTATACGAGCTAAAAATCTGCTTCATTTTTGGTCTATATTATATGCATTGCCTGAGCACATTATTACCACATATTTAGGATTCATATTCTTGTGATCTATCACTTTCCTGTGAGGATTCATACCACTGAAGGCACAGGTGGAATTGTTTTAGTGATTTGTAGACCATCCAGTCATATTAGTCACTATAAAAATGAGTAGGTTTTGCACTCAAAGTCTGCATGTAAATTAGCAAGATAAGAAAAGAGGTGAAGGGTTATTACTCGGGGTTTTGGTTTGGGTTTTTTTTTTTCCCAAACAAATTAAGGGACAGAGCAACAAAACGGCATTTCAAGGACCTCTTAAAAGCATAGGGAAAAATGGAGTGCAAGTGCCCTGGATCCTACATTTGCACAGATCCTACCCATCCTGAACCTTCACATACTTTTCAACCACATGTAGATTCATAACACCAGTATGGAATAAAACAGAAGTCTAGTTTACGTATTATAGCAGGACTAGGGATGGCAGCCACAAGGCCTAGCACACATGAACTGAGGCTCTATTAGATATGGCCTAGGGTTCACCTCTCGAAATTTCATGCTTACAAACATCACAGAGCTCTTGGGTCACAACGAAGCACTGGGAATGGAGAGTAGAAACACTTTCACCTAACTTCTGCCATCTGAAAACTAGATGCCTGGTTCAGGCATAACATCTGGTCTTCCCCCACAGGTATGAAATCCAGCCCCATTAGAAGATAGTCCCCCTGTGCATGTGACAACTTTCTCCAACACCTGCAGAGCTTAGTCTGGTACCTGCGCTTAGATATCCAAGTTGCAAGTGACTACAGTGAGATGAACTGAATCTCATCCCAAAAGCAGGAAGAGACAGGCTCCTTAAACCAGGCCTTACCTGTAACTGACTGACTGCACTTTTCTAGTTGTTTCAGAGAAACTGAAAACAGATTCATATGTCACCTGTTTTGCTTTGTGCTATGAGGCATTGAGTTGTTTAGATACAGCTTAGAGAAGGTTACGAAAATTACCACCATGACAGTACGCAGTACACGATTGCCCCAGAAAATGTGGCTAAGAAGTCAACTGTGGATGAAGACTTCTTTTTAGCAGATATTCTGTAAATGTCTCAGGATCAGATCAAAATTTCCACTGTGACTATTTACCTCCAGTGTGCTGTATAGAACTGGTGATCTTCCTTTCTTGCCTTTAAGCAAACACCATTTTCTGTTGTATCTTATTTCTACTTCAGTCTTTTTCAATATGTTCACATTTCTGTATCCTTTCTGATTTGAACAGTAGAGCTTTCCGTAAGAGCAGAAGAAGCTTAGTTATTTGGTGCCACATTCAGAGCTCAGGTACACCCATATAATTTCAAACTAAACCACCAACATCAGCAGGGTTCCTCTGAGAGTAACCTGATGTCACTGTGAGGTGTACTGGTGCTCTACATCTAATTACAAGAACACACTTCGACTGGTTGGATCACAATTGCTTTTATGGGGAACAAATACATCTTGTTCTTTCTACTTAAGCAGTGTAATAAAAATAGGATTATTAGAACTGTGTCAAGTTGTTATGACAACTTGAATTTGGGCCCTGAAAAATTGTATCTGGTTTCACTCGAGTATTAATAAAAACTTTCCAGCTGAGGAATGCTGCTTAAATTCTAGGTGGATGAAGCCTCTGGAGAATAGCTGGTGTTGTCAAAACATGTAGCAGTCATGATGACTGTGAATAGGAGAGACTCATTGCTCTGATAAAGAACAGTAGGAGAAATGGGCAACACTCAAATTCAGCTTCTGTACTGGCTGAGTGATATATGAGGCTACAGCTGTGCTGGAGGTGGGTTGTTCAAATAAGCTATTAGGATCTTCTAGTCCTTCCTCCCTAAAATCCAGCCTTCCTCCCTCCTGACAAGTTTCAGGGAAAGTTACTGCCCTCCCTCAACTGCATACTTTCTCATCCATGCTCAACATTTTGCTGCTCAAGGCCAAACATCAGAAGATGGTTTGAGGGGCCTGGAAGTTCTAGTAACTCTGCCAAATAGAAGGAAGAGGTGAAGAGACAATCCTTTCTATTTCTTCTCCTTGTCCATGCTCACACTTTCTGCCATGTCTTCAAAACAGTGAGCAAAAAGCCAACTTCTAAACAATCCCAGTAGTTGTAGTAGGAAGACTTCTTTTTTTCCCTGCAGTGTAATATACTAAGATGAACAAGTAGTCAGAGAGCAGGAGGTCCCATATTTGTCTCCATCTTTCATTCAAAAAATGTACATCTAAGATCTGACCCTTAAACTACTGAACATTACTATTAGGTAGCGGGCACCTTCTTTTGCACGAAACCTTTTTCTTTGGCTTAAAATTCAGTATTAGGGCATCTAAATACTTATATTAAATGTTTTGAGATTTGCATCAGTTTTTCTGTATATTCTGAAGCAAAATAAAATAAACCAATATGGGAAACATTTACTTTTTGTTCTTTAACAAAATGTTTAGGATTTAACACTTTGAAACAGTATGTTGCTTCAAAATTTCCTTTGGCTGGTATTGCAAACAAAACTGACAGAAAGATTTTTTTTCAAAATTACAGTATTTCATTTGAAAAAAGTACTTCCCTCATCTTTTCATTTTTCTAAATAATATTATTTTTAGCTATAACATGCATTTTTATTTTTGAGTTGTTGATGAATCAAAAAATTATTATTTCCCTAGTTTTATTCATGAGACTTAATTACTAGATTTTACTACAATAATTCAAAATAAAACTATTCTTTCTGGCTTATGTTATTTTAAAATTTTAGTGACCAAAATGATACTGAAAACATCACCTTTTTAATATCATTTCTGCCGTTTGAAACTGAGGTAATTACAGGAATATAAACCCCAAAAGTCTGGAGTGAACAAAATGGTTTCCATACAATTGTTTATAGAAAAGTAATTTTTTTCATTGAATGGAAAATTGTCCTCTTTCTGGCTTGCATTTCTGAAATTTTACACAGAACACTAAAATTTCACATCTGTTTGGGACAGATAGCCAGAGTGGCACATTTTTAAAAGGCCACCCTAATGCGAGAGCTGTAATTGTACTTATAATTCATGCCTGGTCAAGGTAGAACTCCAACAGCAAAACCAAGCCATGTTCAAAATGACAAGTTTCTATACTGTCTGAGTTTTGAAGATGTGGCACTGAACTACTGTGTATCATAAGTGAAGATGATTGCACAGAAACATGTTCCTCCTGATGACTGTACCTGTGGAATCCATGGGAGACCATGAGCAATTTACTGCGCTTCCGCTCAGCGCAGTGCAGGAAATTGTTTTCACCGTACACTGAAGTAGTTTCCCAAATGAATCATCGAAGGTCTTTGCTGATCCCCAGACTATGTTTTGATGAGGCTATTAGCAGCTCCTCATGTTTACCAGAACAGAGATGCTGTCAGCTATTGTTGCTGTTTTTTTCTGTCATTTATTAAATGAGTAATGTTTACATTGCTATATACAGATGCCTGTGTGTATACACATATACATGTAAATATCCATATGTGTATAAAATAGGTGTTTATATGTGTATACATGTTTATTGTATAGGAAAGAAACCCAGCAGATTTTTATATGGCAGTATACAGAGGTAGGTATATGTATGCATATGGTATATGCATATTGTATGTGTATGTATTTCTACTTATAATATATGTCAGTGGGCTTTCCTGTGTGTATGTCTGAGTATGCCTTTTGATTTATTATTTTCTCTTTATACAGATATAAGTGCAGTAATGAAGCAATACAGCAATAGAAACAGGGCTTCCTGTACAAAGAACTTTCTTACCCCATCAGTGAAAAATGAGCACATAATTGCTCTCGATCTTCTCTTCCGCTCTGCTCTTATATTCCACCCGCTGCCATATCTCTTTTTTGGCTAATTTCAACTTTTGTCCTTTGAATCACACTACATCAGATTGCTAAAACTGTCTAGACAGTGCAAATACCTGGTTTTGGATCCTCTGCTGGTTCAGAGGTGCAGTTGTACTACAGATCTACATCTTCTCACAAAGAAGGGCTATGTCTACTAGAACTAGCAAAGCATGGGAAACTGAATATATATTGCAGGGTAATTTTCATTCTCCTAGCAAGATCCTAGATTAGTACAACAATCTCACAAGTTGAGAATTACAGCTGTTCAATGTAAGGGCCAAAACCAACATAGTTCTGAAGTAAAATAGTATTTCTTTGAAGCTTTTCTGTTGGCAGCTTCTAATTCTTACATAAGCTGTTCACAATGGCAGCTCAGCCATTGGAACACTAGGCTGCATATTCATCTGTGTGACCTATGTGGTCTGAAGCAGACATCTGATGAGAGAGGCAGCAAGCTTCCCCAGCTGTGGGCTGCCAAGAAGTAACAGGCCCTGGAGTTGTCACCCAATAAGTGTCACCCCCCAAGCAACCTGTCCAGAAACTGGGCAAGCCTCTCTTGAACCTGTTGGTTGTTTTTTTTTTTTTAAGCTCACTAGAATTGTTCTGTTGTTTGATGTGTTTTCACAAAACACTTTGATTTTAAGTAATTGCCCCTGTCACGTGCAAGCCTTATCTGTTTGAGGTCTTCAAAGTAGTTCCAGCTATAAAACCATGTCTCTTTTCTTATTCTTACTTTTTTATTGGTGAACACTGCTAAGCAGGTTGTAATAGACAAAACACAAGGATAATGCTACACTGTCACAATGTGCATCTTTAACCTTGAGACGTTACAAGACTAAAAGAGTAGGAAATGAATAATCACATTTTCTTGGAAGTAATTTCTTCATTTACAGCTATAGACTGAGATTTGCTAAGATGATGATTCAGCTGGCAGGGTGGAACGTGATGAGAAATGATAATGAAATGGCTGTAGGCCAAGCCCATAAAAACAAAGTAAAAATTTTCCACAGAATCACATTTCCAAGACAGACATATGCATAATGCTTTAGACTACGTGTAAACATTTATTGATATTGGTATCCAGTAATCGATAATTCTCAATGCTGGAAGCATTTTGGGCACAGATATTCAAGCTATAACTAAATTTGGTTTTCAGTACATGGTTAGAAAATAAAAATATTGCCTCAAGGATAAATTGCAAACTTTTCCTTCAGGAGCTATTTATAAATAGTAAAAAAAAAAAAATAAATGTGGTGACTCCTCTTAATTTTAGTGCATTAACAGAAGAGCTAACTAATATGGGAAGACTGTTGTTAAACTTGGAGTTTTCTCTTCTTCTTGCCTTGCTTTCCATCTGCTACCTTGGATTCATAACCTTTCTGTTCCTGTAACACAGAACACATCTGTAGACCAGTGCCACAAGTTACCCAAGAGACCGATGTTGGGAGATTTTAACTTTTAGTGGAAGAGCTTTAGATGGTTTGCCAGGATGTTACACTGCCAAATGGAAGATCTTGCAATGGAGTGGAATGAATAATGGATGTCACAGATCTTGTCTATTTTTATTGTCAGTATTGAGTGAGAAAGGACTAAAATCTATTTTTGCCTTTCATTATCACCTTATGGTTACTGCTGCCTAACACCTGTGGGAAGGGTATCTTGATGTTTTTACATAATAGGCAAAGTACCTCAGCATGGACTGCAGCTGCTTCAACACTGGATATGTCACAATATTCATTTAATCTCTAATCATTACTACAGATGTTGCTATTTATCCTTCAGTGAGATGTATTCTATTGCAATTGCTGTGGAATATGTTAGCACAGCTGTGATTTTCTTTAATTTTCTCCAAATATTCCCCCAAACACACACAATCAGAAACACTCACATACACCTAAATGCACATGCGTACATGAATAAATATACAAAGATTCACAAACACATCAATGCTTCAGTTGCTTACAAGTCCCTCTGACTCCATGGAGGTCTTATGAATCAGCAAAATTTGTTTTATTTGCTGCTGATCAAATGGACAAAGTGGAGTGGAAGATTTCATAAACACCTTAAGGAAATACAATTATATAAGGCAACTCTATACCTTCCTTTATTGTATAGATACAACCATCAGAAAAAGTCTGTGACAAGTATCTCATAGGCCAAAAATGTGCTTACATCAGCCAAAGTAAAAGAAGATACTGAAAAGAAACCAAACCAAACCAAACAAAAAAGCATGCAAACCCCTATAATAATAGTAATAATAATAATAATAAATAAACCAAGGTAACAAACTTCTTGCATTTTTAACTCTGAACATGCAAGATATGTTTAGCATGTCAGGGAAGAAACAAGTGACTGGGAGGGAGACGGCACTATTTTTCACAGTAACTTGAAGTTCTGCTAAGGGTTGAGGCACACTGCTCTGATGAAAATTTGAACAATTCTATATCCAACAGAGGAAGACATGACAGAGAACAGAGGCTGGAACGGGAACTGAAACACATTCAAATTATCAGTCTGAGATACATTTTCAGCACTGTGGGTTCTTAATACTTAGAAGAAATCACAAAAAGTTTGACACATTTTCTGAATTTTGGTGTCTTCTCTAGTGTCCTTTTGTTATGAAAAATTCTGAATTGAGGCTTATAATTTGGATGTAGCTGTAATACGAACAGATTTGTTACCACTTAAGTGCATAAGAAAATGTCAAGACAGGAGATCTCTATATCACAGCTGAATTCAGTAACTGTAATTTTAAGTGAAGAAGTTATATTCTTTTAAAGGAACAGCTACTCTATCAGCTCTTAATGAGAGATGATGAGGAGTAGGTTTCATCTCAGATGACTCTGGTCATCTAAAAACTAAATTCCTAATTAAGGTCTTGTCATAGCAGACTGCAGTGGGCAATTTATCCCATCCTAAAACAAGTGTCCAATATTGGTTGGCCTTCTGAAGTTATACATAACTCCCTTTAGACAAAATGAGGAGCCTGAATATCAGAGATCCAAGTCTCAGATGAATAAAATTCAGTGACCTTTAGCCCAGGCTAAAAGACTTTTCTGAATGGAGTCTTAAAGTCCAGTTTCTTCCATTTCAGGTTTGCAGAGGCAGTACAGAACAGATGCCCTGCCATTCTTCTATCCACAAAATCTCTAAATCTTCAAGAAGTATAAAACCTTGCTCTGCAATTGCACATTTCCAGGGCTTCTAGCAGATCTCCACGAGGACATCATGGTTGTTTTCTAGGACTGCATGCAGAAAAGCAGACGTAGTACTTTCCCTAAAAATTAATTTTCAGTATCGCTAACTATAGGCAAGAAATTCAGCAGGCTGATGATCATGGGGACCTATAGCTCAGAACACGGCTAGACTCAGTTTGCATCGCCTCAGAAAATCGGTAAAAGCTCTGTCTGCAAAAAGCTACTTAGAGGCATCCTTTGATGCATGACATAATCACATTCCCATCCATTTAATATAGACCATGTTGATTTATTATCATTCTAGTTTCCTAAAAAAAATATTATACACTACAAAATCAAATGCCTCACAGAAGTCTAAGAATACTTCAGCAATGATACTACCTTTATCAATGTAATAATCAAAAGATGATTAGAGTCATCAAAAGCACCCACAGAGAGTTTGCTTGTCCTAGTTCATTGAATCTTTTGCGTTCTAGAGACTGAGCTGTGAATGATCATTAGTGTGTCAGGGGAAAACTGTATTTAGACTTCTTTAAGCAATCATACAGTCTTTTTTGTCTTTCTATCTCTTTCTCATTTGCATTTGTTTTTGTCTGTTCTTTTTCTGTGGCAAGTGAAGAATTCCCTGCTGCTTTCATTATTAATGCACACGAGGACCATACAACAGTGAAAGCCAGAAAGCAGAGCTGCTGAAAGATGTTTCTGAGTTTTGTTTTCTTTAATGATGTGGAGCAGCAATGAAAATAATGTCACCCTCTTCACACTCATTGGAATCTAGCCTGAAATAGTGTGAATGTTTAGAAGTCATAAAAGATGTTGTTTACTTTGATATAATAGTGTATGTATCCATAAATTAAAAGCACCAGCACTGTGTACTTTTCAACAGTCATTTCTCAACTTTCTCCTGTGCACATAGGCAGGTTATTTTGTTTTACGGGAGTATAACAGTATAATCTTTCTGTTAGGCTGGCAAAGGAATAGAGAAACACACTGCCTGTAATCAGCCTTAGTTTTAGATTTAAATATATTTATTAGTATGTTCTCCAACATGGAGTTCTAAGGTTCTCACATCCAGGCAAAAATAAAAGAGAAGAAAGGGGGTTTTGGTTGTTTTGGGGAGCTTTTTTTTGGTTGATTGGTTGGTTCGGTTTTTTTGGTTTTTTTGTTTTATTTTAACATCACTGCAAGGACTGTTACATCCTTCAGAATGGACATAGAGGAAGCAGTGAATGAGAAAACGTTAGAGGTCATTGCAGAGGGAGACTGCAGCAGCAAAAATGGGGAGAGATATTACTCCATCCTCTCAGCGTGCCAGGAACACTGCAGAGACTCAGCAGCTCAGATTATATTCCCAGATGACGGCATTTTTGCACGGTGGTGAGAACTGAAAAATGCCATAAATTTATAAAGACCTCCATAAAGTTTGTTATTCATTTATTCATTCATTTTCAAAAGCTAACTTCTGGATTTCTGCTAGTTGATGAAAGTTCCCGTTTCCCTTTCTAGTGATTTCTTTAGGATGTGTTTTTAATAATAAAGTTTGGAAAAATAAATGGCCCCATAGACAGATATCCAAAGGCAAGGGCAGTTTCACACTTATTTGTGTGTTTGCTTATCTATTTTGTAGTCATGATGATTAAGTCAGTCTTGTGGATTTTGCAGTCCAATGCATCCTTTAGGCATGCCTCTATGGTAGAAGAGAACATCATGATGGAGTCCCCCAAACAGACCTTAGCAGAACTGCCCAATCCTCAAGACCCAACAAACTGACTGGCAGCACAAGTGTCCCAGAAGAAAAGTTCATAAATCTCCTCTGAGGCACTTTATCTTCCCAGGAAAGGCCTGTTAGTACATGCTTAGCACTGCATTAACACAGCTATGCTGTTTCTACTCCTAGAATTTTTTTGTTTAGCAGGAGTAGGGAGATCTCAAGCCATATTGGATGAAAGCCCTATTATACTAGGCAAAGTACATAATAGACCTGCCCTCTGGCACTCAGTGACATGTCTTTTGAGGCCCTGTGAGGCAAATTGGTTTCCTAAGGGTATGCCTTGAGTGACATGACTTGCTTTTTTCCCTCCACAAAAGGATGTTTCCTTGCAGTCCTCTTTAGCCCAGTGGGACTGAATGCTGAATACAGCATTTCCCATTGTAAGAACAAGAGCAGAATCTAACCTTTAATCATTAGCACGTTGGTGCTACAGACAAGTGTCTACAGGAACACAAGAAATTTCCTATGAAAGTCAGGCTGCCTGCTTATTTGGCTGAGAATAAAGTGAAGAAAACTTCCATTTCCAGATAAAACACTATGTATGGAGTTGGACTTTTTCCTCTCCCCCTCCGTCTCGTGAGATATGTTGGCAGCTGGTAAGATAATGTGTGTCACTGCAATATCTGCAACATTATCAGAGAGAGCAAGGGAATGGTCACATCCCCATCACGGTAATAATCTGAATCTGTTCCTAAGGCATCAGCATCTTCACCCAGTCTCTGCCTGAATGACAGCTCAGAGTCTGCAAAGGCATCACAAGCTATCCTGGTACGCTATGAGCAGTCAAGGACGTTGACAGCTGTTTATGAAAATCAGCATAGGTAGCCACATTTCCAAACTAGTTTTCAATCATTTTTATATCTACGTACGTGTATGTATAATATCTATGTGGTAGCCTGATGCGCTCAGTACAAATTAAGGAGGATTTCCATCTATGATTTTTGTGATATCTTTTTTGTTCTTTCTCTCTTATTTTTAATAGAAAAACTGTCCATCAAGGATGAGGTCCCATTGTGCTAGCTACCATGTAAATATTCACTAAGAAGAAGACAGAGTCACAGTAAGGAGAGAAAATAAAAGGTAGGGAAAATGTTACTATCCCTAAGGGGATGAAGTAGGGAATTATTAGATGAATACTGTAGGACTGAGGAGATCAAAATAAAGAAGGAAGTCTATGACAGGGCTCAGGAAACTCTGACCTTCTTTTGTGCTTCCTTTTCTTAAGCCAAGGTTTATAAGACACATTTAAGCATATGCTTTATTTAAGTATATGATAATTTTCTTTGAAGCCCTTTACTGAAATTTTAGTGGGTCAGCCTTTTGTTTTTGCAGATTATGACTGCTCGCATTCTCAGGGTGCTGATATTCTGCTCACATTTTAAATATCAGTTGTTCATATCAGAAAGCAATATCAGACAAGGCTCAGGGGTGACTCCAAAGGCATAAACCAAGGAGTACTAAAGGTCAAAGCTGAAGCAAATTTCCAAAACTATTAAGGGAATCATCCTTTGCTTAGCTTCTAGAAGGCCACAGACAGCTGTCTACAAGTTTGGCTTTTTTACCTCTTAGGGGTGAAGTAAGCCAGTGTGAGAGAAGTGATCTGTACTGAAGATTAGTTTACACACAGCTCAGGTGCTTGGGTCCATAACCATGACTTAAACACACACATTCTCGGCACATGATAACCTCTGTGCAATAGATTATACTTTCATTATGAAACGGAGGTTTGCCTCCGAGTTCCTTAGCCCAAATCCTGAGTCATGGCCCAGGAAAACTTGAGTCTGCATCAAGCACAGGTTTCAGGGCATACAAGACAGAAATTATCTACAGTGCATTCAAACAGCTGCTCTGTTAGTTCAGTGAAGGGAATAAGGCCCCAAAACACCTCTCAGTAGGTGAATATGGACAGTTAGACAGAGTTAAACCCTTTGAAATGGACTCCACAAGGAACATTAGACTAAGCATGAGCTCTCAGAGTAAGTGAAAAGAATAGTTGAACTTCAAGTCAAGAAAGTCCTCATTCCTCTAAAGCTTAGATATTACAGTCCAAGCACTCACTTGAACCCCTTGCCTAGTCCCTTGAAGATTAGACTTCAGCTATGGTTGACCTGGCTTCCCTTACCACTGCCTAGGTACGTGTCTCCACCAGTAGACTGTCTTCTCTTGTTGAAGCTGGTTCACATTTCCTGGGCTATTTAAAGACTGCTTGAGAAAAAAGACTGAGTAGACATGAAAATCCTGGAGGAACAGAAATGGTAGAAAGTCGCATGTAGCTGCTTCTGAAAGGAGGAGATAGCTGAGCAAAGATTTTAAGGTGGTTAAGTTCAACATCAAGGTTAGTTAACTAAGAATTAATTTCTCATAGGAATAACTACTATGTATTCAGGAATACTTAAAGTATTTTCTGACTATAACCTAGAAAGAGATGTGTAGACAAGGAAACAAATGCCATACCTCAAACTCTGGTGATGTTAGAGGAATATTCTTTCTTCTCTGCCTGAATTTACTTACATCAGTAAATGATTTTACGTTAACACTATAAAATGAACTAAGATACTTAGCTGTTTTTTTAAGAACCAAAATTCAAAAGGAACCAAACAATTTTGCCCGTTATCCTAAGGTTATCTGTTCATTTCCAGACGACCAGCTTTTGGCAAGTAAAATGTTTTAGATAATCCCTGTTTTGTTACTTGAACATATATGCAGATATACATTACCAGTACTGAGATTCCTGCCCTAGGTTACTCAGTGTCATCATAACTTCCATATGCAACTCATGCAGTATGTAGCAATGAACAAATAAATGCACCCTACTTATGGCTATAGATTAGGATTGACTTGAGAAAATCAAGTCACTTTCTTCTTTAAGGGAATATGAACCCACTGTTTTGACTTCCCTCAGAACTGGAGTCACCATCAAAATGTAAGACATTACGAACTCTTCTTTTTCTTTGTCTCCTTGCTGAAACTGTTCTGTTTTGCCTGACATACTCAACAGATACAAGGACAGAGTTTCCACTTGAATACCACAATCACTAAGCTCTAAAATAATTGAGTACACTTCTCTAAGAGTATTAAAGCAAATACTGCAGTTCAGCTAAGAGGAAGAGGAAAATCTTCATTCTCAAATACACTGTACCTGCATAGGACATTTTGCAGACTACAGTGCTGCAAATAATCAAAAGAAGCATATAAACCTCTTCCCATACATCAGCTGAACGTTTCAATCAATAGACTATTGAATACAGTAGGATATTCCCTATCTACTGCTTCTTCCTGCATTTTTTTTTTAATTACAAGGAGGGAGACACTTGATTAGACATTTAAGTTAAAAAAAAAATTTGGTTGTCAATCTAAAGTGGAAGAAGTTGGTATTTCCCTGAAATGGGCAAATATTTGCCATGGGCATTTTATAAAGAATGTCCTCAAGACTGGGATATGTGGACTTTACTATCTGGCTAGAAACCACAGATTTAGGCAGGAAGAAAGAGTCAGTGTAGCTTTTGTAAAGGGAAATTATGCCTCACTATCATATTGGAGCTCTATGCAGTGTCCATCAAGGGGACCCAATAGACTCTAGATATTGGGATTTTTCAGAAATCCTTTGAACAGTGAAATTGTGAAGTTGCAGACAAGAACTTTCTAGTAGTCAAATCCTGTGTCCCCAGACTTAACACAACCAAGTAGGCAATACAGTGGCAGATAAGCTTCATAAAGTTAGAGGTCAGACAGTACATAGAGGGAAGATACTCCCATTACAGCTGTTCACATAAGTATGCATTGCAGGGTCAGACTCTTGCTTCCAGATCAGCTCAAGTTACTCAAGTAGCTTTTCTTTTCTGAAATGCAGGAGAGCATGAAATATGTGTCTTCTGTTGGCATGCAGTCTAGCAGTTCACTCTGGCCTGTTGTCATCAACAGTATGGATACAGAATTCAGCACTGTATTTGTTGATTATTTTGTACATCTGTGTGCATTTCTACAGGTTTATTTTCTTAACTATTGTATTGTGTGTCCATGCCCAGGTGCTGGCAGGGGGGCCTCTGTGAGGAAAGGCCAGGGCTGCCCTGTGCCAGACACAGCCGGTTCCAGCCGGTCCCAGCCGGCTCCAACGGCCCCACGGCAGGACACAGCCCAGCCCCTCAGCCAAGCTGGGGGCGCCTGGGGGAAACCAGGTTTCAGCAAGGGCCAAAGGCGGCACAGGCAGAGGAGGAGGAAGGCAAGGAGGGAGCAGCAGCAGAGGGAGCCCGAGGGCGGAGGAGGAGGAGGAGGAGGAGGAGGCAGGAGGTGGTGCAGGCCCGGAGCAGGGATCCCCTGCAGCCCTGGAGAGAGCCCGCTGGAGCAGAGACCCCCCTGCAGCCCGGGGAGGGCCCCACGCCGCAGCAGGGGGATCTTTCCTGCAGGAGCTGCGGCCGTGGAGAGCCCAGGCGGGAGCAGGTTGTCCCTGAAGGACTGCAGCCCGGGGCAGGGCCCGCGCTGGAGCAGGGAGACGTGTGAGGAGGGAGGAGCGGCCGAGAGGGGCTGGGATGGACGGAGCGCAACCCCCATCCCCACCCCCTGCGCCCCTCGTGGGGAGAGGAGTCGGGAGTGAAGGGGTGAAGGTGGGAATGGGAAAGGGGCTGTCGTGGTTTAACCCCAGCCAGCAACTCAGCACCACGCAGCCGCTTCCCCCTCCCCCTCCCAGTGGGGTGAGGAGGAGGAAAGGAAAAAAAAAGTAAAACTCGTGGGTTGAGATAAGAACAGTTTAATAACTAAAGTAAAATATAATACTAACAATAGTAATAATGAAATATAATAATAATAATAGTAATGAAAAGGAATATAACAACAAAAAGGAAGGGGGGGAAGAAAAAAAACCCAATGCAATTGCTCACCACCCGCTGACTGATGCCCAGTTAGTTCCCGAGCCGCGATCCGCCGGCACCTCCCAGCCAACCCCCCCCTGTTTATATACTGGGCATGACGTTCCATGGTATGGAATACCCCTTTGGCTAGTTCAGGTCAGCTGCCCCGGCTCTGCTCCCTCCCAGCTCCTTGCACACCTGCTTGCTGGCAGAGCATGGGAAACTGAAAAGTCCTTGGCTTAGGATAAGCGCTACTTAGCAACAACTAAAACATCAGAGTGTTATCAACATCATTCTCACACTAAATCCAAAACACAGCACTGTACCAGCTACTAAGAGGAGAGTTAACTCTGTCCCAGCTGAAACCAGGACAGGGGGCAAGAAGGGTGATGTTTTAATGTTTGTCTTTTTGTTTCCCACTACCCAAATCAGTTATTTATTTATTTATTTATTGGAAGGCATGAAGGAGTTAAGTTGAACCTGTGATAAAAAAGAGGTTGCGGGAAGGTGTTGTTTTAATAGTTTGTTTGTTTGTTTGTTTGTTTTCTCACTACTGTAATGTATTTTAAGTGGCAGCAAATTAAATTGCTTTCCTCTAAGTCGAGTCTGTTTTGCATATGACAGTAACTATTAAGCAAGCTACCTGTCTTTTTCTCAACTCATGAGCTTTTTCATCCTGTTTTCTTCCTCTGTCCTGTTGGTGGGAGGATTGAGCTGCTGGGTGGGCATTTGGCAGCTGGCCAAGGCTAACCCACCATGATTACCTACTAGTGTGGGGAAATTGGAAGTTTGGGACCTCCTGGTGACAATGGGAGAAGATTCTGTTCACTTTGATAAGTGGATGTTCCTTTCCCTTTTTTAAGATAACTATTACAGTAGTGGTATGAGAGTCGTATACCATCTAGTTACTGGGAATTCCTGCAGAGAATTGAATCAGATATTTTTTTTTCCCTTTCCCAAGTACTTTAACTTTTCCCAGCTTATTTGGACATGGAAATACTGTCTAATAATTGGCTTCAACAGAACTGTCTAGCCATGCTGAACACTAATGATAAAGTGTCTTAGTTTTCTAGCCCTAAGCATGAATTTAGAATCTCTGTTGCTATGGATGAAGTTTAACATTGAACAGAATATCACTGAAGAAAATTGATCGTATTAAATTTTCCTGTTTCACGGGTGAACCATTTTATAGCCAGGTAGTAATTCTTGAGAGATAGGCTGTTAATAACAGGTGGGATGAAGCTCTTGTTTTCTTTATTGTATATACAATCTCCTGCAATGGCAAAGTATCAGAAATATTTGCAAATGGTATAGACTAGTGTAGATGAAATGGATGGCAAATAACTTGCTTTTGCAGGGTTTTGCACATAAACAAACACACACACACACACACACACACACACACACACACGCACATTCATATACATGCAGGAACACTCAGGCTAAAACCGGACATTCCCAAGAGATCAAGGAACTTAATGTTATGTTACTAATTATCAGAAATCAGAACATCATGGAAGATAATAAGTAGCATTTATTATTCTGTTTCTTTTTTAGGGGGTGTGTGTTGTTGTTTGGTTTAATGGCTGTGTCAGAAGATAAGTGTGTCATTGTGTATTTTGCAAGGTACTGATTTTACTGGTGACTTTGGTATGGATAAAAGGAAAAAAAGTGACTGTAGTCCAATGTGTAAATCACAGGAATAGGGCTCAGAATATACTATGTTGTCTTAACATAACACTGAGTTACTTTGTGTGCTCAAGCAAACTGTGTTGCCTCTCACTCCTTGTCTGCTGATTCTGGAATTCTGCCTTGGGTTCATCCAACGCCTTGAGTATTGGAGCCTGGTGGCTAAATGCACTGCAATACAAATGATTAGTAGACAGAAAGTAAATACATTTTCAGAATTTAAAAAAAAAAAAAAAAAGTAAGAAATCACAAAACAACGGTTGCTCTTTTGCTCTCTGGTCAACTTCTGAATATATCCAGAAACAGGCAGCCTGAATAAAGATCTTCTGTATTTTCAAAGTTTAACTGACATAATCGTACGGTTTGTAATCCATACCTGTGTTCTCTCAGTGGCTGCTTCACTGTGGATATTACAATATTTGAAAAGAGGGTCTAGAACTGCTTATGCCAGTAGAGGGAAATGAACGGTTTCCATCTTCATTCCATCCTAGTTCTGCTACTGTCCTGACTGCAAAGTCGTTATTTGAATCAAGTTAAGAAACAGGACATGAATCTGTGTCCTAGAACGGAAATCATCTGTACCAGTTTTGGTTGGGATAGAGTTAATTTTCTTCATAGTAGTCAGTACAGGGCTATGTTTTGGATATGTGCTGAAAACAGTGTTGATAATACAGGGATGTTTTCGTTATTGCTGAGCAGTGCTTACACAGAGTCAAGGCCTTTTCTGCTTCTCACTCCACCCCACCAGCGAGGAGGCTGGGGGGGCACAAGAAGTTGGGAGGGGACACAGCTGGGACAGCTGACCTCAGCTGACCAAAGGGACATTCCATACCATATGACATCATGCTCAGCAATAAAAGCTGGGGGAAGAAGGAGGAAGGGGGGACATTGGAGTTATGGCATTTGTCTTCGCAAGTAACCATTAGGTGTGATGGAGCCCTGCTTTCCTGGAGATGGCTGAACACCTGCCTGCTGATGGGAAGCAGTGAATGTATTCCTAATCTTGCTTTGCTTGTGCGTGCAGCTTTTGCTTTACCTATTAAACTGTCTTTATCCCAACCCACGAGTTTTCTCACTTTTA
Source organism: Gymnogyps californianus (assembly GCF_018139145.2). Lineage (NCBI taxonomy): Eukaryota > Metazoa > Chordata > Aves > Accipitriformes > Cathartidae > Gymnogyps > Gymnogyps californianus. The sequence goes on along the minus strand of NC_059472.1, from coordinate 6,737,225 downwards.
CTCTTCCAATTCTCTCCCCCATCCCACTGGGAGGGAGTGAACGAGTGGCTGTGTGGTGCTTAGCTGCCAGCTGGGGTAAAACCACAACGTCATTACATCAGAGTTTGACAGCTCCACTGAGCTGATCACCTTAGGCTGTCCTTGTACTAATTGGAGAAATACAGACATGAATTTTAGGAAGAATTGAACCGCGCCTTAACAGGACAAATTTCTATCAAGTGGATATAAGGAGATCCTAAGTATCTTAGATACAGATATATAGACCTGTATTGGAGACAACTCATTTGATGAAATGCATCCAAGTGGTACAGGAGCAGTGAAGACTCCTTAGTCACTAAGCTATAAAATTATCATCTTTAAGATCAATGCATACTTAATATCCTATTCCAAATCAAACAGCTTCAGAAGGTGAGACTGTGAGATTTATTCCAGATCACTTTAAGGTGGTCAGCGCATTCTCATAGCAGATAAGGTACCTGGGTTCTAACGCAAATAGTATCTATTTGAATACATGAATTTCAAGTGAAGGAAACCCCTCTTCCTGAACAATTGTTATCCTCAGTGTTGCAGCCACTTCCATAGTGGGTGAACGCTATATAACAAAGAGAGGATTCACAATCAGATCTTTACAGTTCATTCTGTGACAGTACAAGGCTGCATCTTAGGATGGTAGTTAACATCTCCTCAGCTGCTGTGTGAAATAAAGTGCTATCAGCTATGAGTCCTGTGCTTCCATTGCAGATATTCTGAACTGAACGGCTTCATGTATTACTTGGGAAGCAAAATATTTTGTACAATCTGACAATGAAATGAAAACAACACGAGAAAGAAACAGACTGGTAAAACCTATGAAATGCCTCAGAAATATCAATTGATTAATTTTTATTTTTGGCCTAGTTGCCAAACCATTTATTCAACTTGATACTCTACTGTCAGAGTCCTGAGCAGGCTCCAGCCTCATAGGAGTCTAGGTAGCTGAGTTAAGGAGTTCAGATGACTGAGGCCAAGGATCCTGCCCTGAGAAGACCAGTTGTGAGGTAAGCTGAAGAGAGGGCTGGTCAGAGCTGATTTTAAGCTGAGCCCTTACTACAGGCTCCTGCCTGTGCAGCATTTACATCTATGCCTGGTCTTCTCCCTCTCCAGTCCTGACCTGGACCTCCTGCCTGGGCTTTCTGGCTTGACCTGACCCATCTCTTGGCTATAGACTTGCTGGGTGATCCCTGGACTGTGTCTGACCCTGACCACTGTTTCCAGACCTGATCCTCACCCTGACTTGCTGCCCCGCACCCTGGCTCCATGTGAGTGAGGTCCATGCTCCCACCCGCCTTGCTACTGTGCTTGTCTCCTGGCTCCCCATCCCTTGTGGAGCAGCCAGACATCACTGCTCCCAGACATAAAGCACAAAGCGTCATGAGAAAATAAAGCAGCTGGTGGGTCACTGACGTGGTTTAGGCCCAGCTGGCAACAAAGCACCATGCAGCCGCTCGCTCAGCCCTCCCCGCCGGCGGGATGGGGAGGAGAAAATATAACAAAAGGCTCATGAGTTGAGACCAGGACAGGGAGGGATCACTCACCACTTATGGTCACAGGCAAAAAACAGACTCTACTTGGGGAAAAAAAGAAATCAATTTAATTTGTTACCAATCAAATCAGAGTAGGATAATGAGAAATAGAACCAAATCTTAAAAACACACTTTCCCCCCACCCCTCCCTTCTTCCTGGGCTCAGCTTTGCTCCAGAATTTTCTACCTCCTCCCCTCCAGCGGCACAGGGGGACAGGAATGGGGGTTGCAGTCAGTTCATCACACGGTGTTTCTGCTGCTCCTTCCTCCTCAGGGGGAGGACTCCTCACACTCTTCCGCTGCTCCAGCGTGGGGTCCCTCCCATGGGGGTCAGCCCTCCATGAACTTCTCCAATGTGGGTCCTTTCCGCGGGCTGCAGTCCTCCATGAACTGCTCCACTGTGGGCTTTCCCATGGAGTCACGGCCTTCTCCGGGCCCAGCCACCTGCTCCGGCGTGGGGTCCTCCATGGGCTGCAGGGGAATCTCTGCTCCACCGTTAACCTCCATGGGCTGCAGGGGACAGCCTGCTCTCTCACCACGGGCTGCAGGGGAATCTCTGCTCCGGCACCTGGAACACCTCCTCCCTCTCCTTTTTCACTGACCTCAGTGTCTGCGGAGTTGTTTCTCTCACATCCCACTCCTCTCTCCGCTGCAGGTTTTTCAGCAGTCTTTTTCCCCTTCTTAAATATGCTGTCACAGAGGCGCTACCACCATTGCTGATGGGCTCGGCCTTGGCCAGAGGCAGGTCCATCTTGGAGCTGGGGAAGCTTCTAGCAGCTTCTCACAGGAGCCACCCCTGTAGCCCCTCCCCCACTACATAAACCCCACCACACAAACCCAACACAGCCAATGTGCCAGTTAGCATCCAGATGTCAGCATTATATTACATATGATGCTCTGTAAAGAGGGATGATCTTCACAGTCTTGACTTAAACTGAAAACTTTACATTCACTTTGCCTCATGAGACATGCTGTCCTGTAGACTGTTGGTTTTATTTGCCATCGTGTACGTTGGTTTTGGTGGTATTTTTTTTCAGTTGAAGCACTGATGATTGCCTTACATAAAGTTGATACCAAGCCTCTTTTGACTGTTTTATGTATCTTAAATTCCATCAGAAGAAAATATCTCCTTTCAAAAATATTGAGGAGGCATAGTAGAATACTGTATTCATCTTGGCTGGAAAAGAGCCAGTTAAACATCTGTCTGTCACAATATGTAGACAGTAGATACAAATGATCTCACACCAGCATGTTTGACATTTTTTGAAGAGGTGTATGTCAATCGACTATATAAAGCATCATTAGGACCAAATTCATTTAAAACACTCGCCACAAAACATTTCTGGAAAATGAGTGCTGGGTCAAAGACTATACTTCAACTTCACATCTTCTGACATTTTTATGTGGGACCTGGTTTACCAGCACTTCAAAGCAAGCTGGCCAGTCACCACACTGTACTTTGCAATGAAAACATGTTGGATTGATCAAGTGAATCTGTTTAGGGACTTCTTCTATGAAATGATGCAAGACATGAAAAGGGAGATTCTGATGATGATGGGCAGGCAGGGTTGTCTCATGAATATCTGTACAGTTTTCTGAGAGTTTGATAATAGCAAAGCTAGGGAAGTTGAGATTAAATGAAGATACTACACTTGGCAAAGATGTGTTAGGAAATATGCTCAAATACTTCTAAAAGCACTTCTGGAACTTTTTTCAAAATGTTTAGAGGTTCACAGACTGAAAATGTTGAAAATGCTGTCCAAATGCAGAGTTGAAAGCAAGGACTAGATTTCCTCCTTTTCAGTCTATTAAACCATGTTCTGTTCAATGAATTCCTCCTCAGTTCCCTACCTCCAGCTGGGAGGGTTTGCAAATCTGGAGATAAAGTGCAGTACTGCTTTAGAAAGACCTAAGTGGGTATGTAGTTTAAAGTCCTTTAGTAACTCTCTTCCCTCTCCTACTAAATTTGTTCCTGGCTTGATGTAACATATAGCTGGCTTTCTAGTTTTGCTCCCAGTAGAAATGTAAATGTTACACAGAATTACCACTTTATAAGCCTTTTTTTTCCAGTTTCAGAGTAGATAAAGTGATGGACACCTTATCTCCAGAGATGGTCTCTCCCAGAATAAAACTGGGCACACTAGCAACACTGTCAGGGTTCAAAAGCTTTTTTCTTCTCTTTTCAACAAGAAAATCACAATTCTGGCAAATTATATTGAATGGCAATTTCAGCTGACATATATTTTTGCCCCCCTTCAAGGGAAATAGATGAGAAAAAACTAAGATCTTTAGAAAATGGTCCTGAATTACAAGCTCAAGGAAAAAAAAATTAAAATCCACTGGCTGAAAGTTAAATTCTCATCTCAGTTTCATACGTTCAATTTCTCTGAGGTAGACTTTGAGAGCAAATTATGTAACTCCTCTAGTTTTCACTTCTTTATTTGGAAAGATGTAAGAGATTTACATTTCATAAGTGATTAATGATTTTAAGTAATCAGTTTGATGGACTGAGTTTTCCAAATGTGACAGTGAACATCGCTTTGGAAAGCAAAAGCTTGCCAGAAGTGATCAGCCAAAAATGAAGGTACAGAAGTGACTCTTCACATGTTAAAGTTTAGACCATTGGAGTTATAAAATTGTAAAAGTTTAGCAACAATTCTGTGTTGGGGATCATCTGCACAGTCTAGTTATTTACATCAGTGTGGTGTAAATTAACAGCTAATAATGACACAGCTTCATTTTGATTCAGCAGAATTAACAGTGGTTTTAAATGTCCTAAAATCCTCTTGTTCAGAGGGTGATGGAAAAAGAGGACAAAAAATTTCAGATTTTGTAATCTATAAAACTGTTTCTTATCTTAAGCTTTGTCATAGCTACATTTTTGCTTTCTCTTGTGTGTTGATTTTGCAGCAGATCTGATGGCGATATGTAAAGTGAGATGAATAAAGTTGAGCAGAGGAGAAGCCATTTCACTGGATCTTTTCAGTTCTCATTTTTGTTTTCACTTTCAGTCTGAAAAAGAAACAACTTTCTGAGCCAAACAGGATTTTTTCAAAAATGTGTGTTTGGGTTCTAGTTCATTGTACCTCAGTCTGAATCGCACAGGCAGGGTCTTGGAGCCAAACCTTTCAGTCTCAGCTAGGCACCTGATCACCCTGCCTGCTTCAGTCCTTACTTACCTGATATATCTTTCTCCCACACAGTGTACACAAAGATGTATACACATATCTGTGTGTGAGCATATATATATAGGGTATATTTTTCCCCTGGAAGGTTTGTGGAAACTAAAGCAGTAAATGAGTAACAGAATTATTTCTGCTACTGTTAATAACAAATAAACCCTAACAGCTTAAAAAGCAGAAGGGAAAAAAAAAAAGTACTCTTATTTTTTATTTTTTCTTTATTGAAAATGATATTTTGCAATTTTGGAAGTTCGTAATGCCAGCAAGTTTTTTTCTCAGTGCACATGGATTCCTCACATCCACATCAACTCAACCACAGATAATGTCAGCTCCAAGTAAAAGACAGTGTCACATCCTAATAGATGATGGGTTTTCATTTTTCCTCACCTCTCAGTTGTTCCATGGCAATTTGGCCTGCCAGGGCACAAGGATTACAATACTCAACAAATTCTAAATGGGACATGCTACCACAGTAAAGGATTACAATACTCAAAAAATTCTAAATGGGACATGCTACCACAGTACATCTCCACAGCTGTAGAGGCAACGCTCTGCTGTACACTGCCTCTTGTCAGAAAATGAATGAAGTTCAAGGTCTTGCATGTTCTCTTCAAAGTATTCCAGCACTTGGCTTAGGATACTTAAGGAAAAAAACACCACCTAAATCTTTGAGATGAAGAATCTGGTTGACAGTTTCAGTCCCTTGGCACAAGGGAGCTGTCTGCAGGTACAAGAGAGCAAATGAGAGAAAAATGGAATATTTTCAGGGGGCAGTCCGAGGCTGCGAAGTAATTCACTTCAGAAACTTGGAACTGTCATAAGTGTCACCACTTCTCACTCTAAGTGCTTTCTCTAACAATACCTAGCAACACGCTTCTGAAGAAAAGGAAAACACAAAGCAAAATAAGTCATATAATTTCAGGAACTTCTCTCTCAGGGGGCAGTTGAGAGAAAAATCAACAGTTGAGAGTTGTTAGTCATATAATTTAAAACACCGTGGAAAACCTTTGGATACTAGAAAGATGGTCCAAAATAGAATAGAATAAGAATAAGAGTAAGATTTAGAATAGAATAGAATAGAATAGAATAGAATAGAATAGAATAGAATGGAATAGAATGGAATGGAATGGAATAGAACTTGAAAAGTTTAATTGACTATATGGAAAGGGTACTATCTCATGTGCAGGAAGATAAACATTCTATTTGCTGTATATAATAACCTTATACCTGAAGGCGAAACATGCACTGGCAGCACTCCGTGATGGGTGATTTCATCAATATTATTCAGTATTTTCTTGTGTTCTCCAGTCTGTCCGTGTGCAGGCACCTGTAATCACATACCTTATTCTCACATTATAATTTCTTTAAAGTGAGATTGCATTTTTTGTGGTGCTTGTACAACGCCCAGTTTAATAAGCTTTTGCTTCTGCAGTGGAATTACTCAGTCCTACCACAGTACAAGAATTGTGGCTGCTAAAAGCTGTCAACCCATATTTTGTGTTCTTTGACTGTAATATACAGAAGGCATAGAGTTGAACTAGGTCGGTATAGAGTTCAGTAGGACTTTGGTGTGACCTGTTCAGATCTAAAACATTTACCTTCTCCTATCTGAAATAAATGTGGACTGCCTCCTTATGTAGCTCCAGTACTGTCTCTGCCTGTTAACAAGTACAAGAATCATTGCGTTGTTTCCTGCCTACTTCCTCAGTGTTTGTTTCAGAGCTTTTTTTCATGTTTTCTCTCTGACTAATGAGCCACTCTTCTCCTATTCCTTTACCAGAGTGCATTTCTAGCTTGTTTTCTTCACTTTAAACACAAAATTACTTATGGTAGTGAGAATTTTTTTTTTTTTTTTAATTCTATCACAATTTCGTTGTACATGAACACAGACATTTCAGCTTTCTGCTCTCGCTGACAGCTCTGAAATAGCTAACAATGCAAGTCTGCCTAAGAGGAAAAGGGGGGAGCGGGAAACTTTAGAGGCACTTAGCTTGCTGCTTGACTTTTGATTCAGTTTATCTGATGTTTGTTGCTGTGCCAGATAGGTGTCAGATTGAAGAAAACTGAACATATCTAAGAGTGAAAAGCATTTTTATGAGCAATTTTTTGGTTTGTCCTCAACACCACAACACTGCTCTGTTCTCACTGTCTAAAAAAAAAGGAAGAAAGAAAATTCCTTATCAAATCCTAAACATTGCACTCAATAAACTTATTTCCTGGAGAAAAGCTGAGGAAATAAATATAGTGTTGAGAATGGGCATGTTGCTTTCTGTGCTCACACTGTCCTTCTCCATCTGTAAGGTAAGCTCCACTGCTTGGCCACAACAGTAGCATAGAAAGGATGAAAGAGCCACACTTCGTCAGCTCCTGTACCCAATCCTCCCCACAACTAGTGCAACGGTGAAGCACAAAGAATTCATAACAGATTGTAGTGAAGCAAGCATGAAAAAGGTAGAGGAATACAGCTCTAAAGGAAGACATGCAGGTACTAAGGCTAATCATGTACTGGTAGAGAGAGAAGACAATACAGGACAAATTATAGAAGTATTTTGTGTAGGAGCAAAGCAATATGCTTGTCATACCTTCTTTAACTTTTGTTTTCCTGTGTTTGCATGAGGAATGTTTTGCTTTCTGTACTTTACTCAGAACAAATAACACCAAAAAAGAACACAGTAGTGTCCTAAGCAAGTTTACTAAGTATATGCAATCATGGGAGGCCTAGCTGCATAACAACTGCTGCAGTTGCTAGCTTTTTCCAATTTTGTTAGCTCTCAAATAGTTGTATTTGGGTTTTGGCAAGATGTGGATTGGGTACAAATGTAGCTGGCAGAAGAAAACATGTTATAAATCATTTACCATTGTGCCCGATCCCTTTTTTAGCAGGAGCTGCACATTAAGTATTCTCTGATATATAAAGATACTTGCCATAAGTTATCATGTGTAGTACTCAGCTGTCCGTAAATCACACTTTACAAACCTCCCCCTCCAATCCATACTCTGAAGAAATGGAAAACTGACCTGAAAATTTCTTATGCCTAGAGACTATCGTGGAGCCCATCTCAAAGCTGCTGTGACGCCACCGTCTTGTAGGGAAGATACTAACTGGAGTGACCCAGGAGGAGAGAGACTGCTCAGAAAGCATACGTTCTTGTGTTTCCTCTCCAGGCCTCAAAATTTACTGGGCTGTTAATAATACTATTTCACACTGAAAGAAAGAAAAAAAACCACAAAACCATAACACATTCTTAAGCTATTTGTCATGGAAAGTAGTCTGCAGGGGGAGAAAAAGAAAAGAAAAAAAGAAAAGACATTGTGAAGGCTTATATAACAATCAGCTAACTCATCATAATGAAGTTAGATTTGTTTGCACACATTGCCATTATTCCTCCCAGCAAAAAAAGAGTTTCTCCATCAAGGGCACATCAGCAACTTTGGGCAAGTATTCTGTTCAGATGAGCCACACAATATTTCTGAAAAGTTTTGAAGACCACTGTATTGACAACCATTAAGGCAACAGACACGCACTTAGAGGCTAACGAGCTGGGATCTCAGTTTTGTCCCACAAAGCTAAGTATGACAAATGTAGCCTCAGGAGATGAAGCAGGAAGTGTGAAAGACATGACAAATGTCAGTCTGTTTTTTTTCTTCACTCTCCAAGCAAATGAAAAGGATGTGTTTAGCATTTCTAAGTTTTGTTTAACATGGGCAGTTTCAGTATTCTCTCTGCAAAGAAAGTGGCCTTAGCTCTGTGGGTCTGCTTCTGGAAGGGGAATCCCCTGAAACTGATGAACAGTTTTATTATGAAATATTATGAGTGATAAAAACAAGAAAAGTAAGATTTTTGTCCATTGTAAATTCACGTAGAAATTGTCTCTCCTTTAATTGTGCAATGGGTGGTAAAAATAAATAAATAAATAAATAGATAAATAGATAAAATCGTAGACTATTTTGGGTTGGAAGGGACCTTTAAAGATCATCAGGTCCAACTCCCCTGCCATGGGCAGGGACATCTTTCCCTAGATGACATTACTCAAAGCCCTGTTGAACATGACCTTGAACACTTGCAATGATGGGGCATCCACAACTTGTCTAGGCAACCTGTTCCAGTGTCTCGCCACCCTTACCATAATAAATTTCTTCCTTATATCTAATCTAAATCTACCCTCTTTCAATTTAACATCATTGCCCCTTGTCCTGCCACTACAGGCCTTGGTAAAAAGTTTCTCTCCATCTTTCTTATAAACCCCCTTTATATATTGAAAGGCTGCGAGAAGGTCTCCCCGGAGCCTTCTCTTATTCAGACTGAACAACCCCAACTGTCTCAGTCACTCTTCACAGGGGAGGTGTTCCAGCCCTTTGACCATTTTCATGGTCCTCCTCTGGACCCGCTCTAAGAGGTCCATGTCTTTCTTGTACTGGGGACCCCAGAACTGGAAAAGTCACCAGTTCTAAATTTTATCTTTAAATATCAGTGCTACGGGAAATGATCAAGCATAATTCTGTAACCTATGGGTAAATGGTAACTTTTAAAAAGTTAATATTCTGTGCTAGAAACTTGTACCCCAGAGAATGTTTATCATCCTGTAGGGTAAAAGTTTGGTACATATCATTTATACACAGTAAACATGAACCTTGCTCACTAGAAGTTCTCATCTTAAGCACAGGAAAATTTTGGTTTTGTCATGTAGTTTGATCCGAAAGATTGTAATTGTATGCACAACTTGGTTACCTCCAGAGCATTTCCCCAGAGGAATGGTGTAACTTGCACTATTTTTAGCAGCAGAGCTGGTTTAAGGGTACTCCCCCTGCACCCAGCTATTAATTATCATCTGGCCCTGTAGTTCGCTTTCTTTCAATAGTGTTGCAACAAATATTGATTATAAACCGAGTAAGTAAAATGATTTGGAAGTCTTTTGGGGGAGAGAGCAGGAAGGATTATTTTTAATATAGAATGCTTTACAAAACCAGTTTGGAGCACATCCTCACTTACATTTCTATTGGCAGGGAATGAGAAACTCCTGCAAACAGCCACAAAAAAGTGTAAACTTCAAACTCACCTTCAGTGCATAAGACCATTACTTATAAAACTGTAGTCTTGACTAAAGGATGATTTTCTGTTGTAGGTTGATTTTCTGTTGCCTTTTGTGTTTCCAAAAAAGGAACAGATAAGTATAGAGATCATGGTGTGTTTTGAGTTTGCTGCAAGGAGGAAAACCTGGCCATTGAAGGCTTTCACACAAAGTGGTAAAATGTACCAGAAAATGAGCACAATGGGCGAGAGTGTTTGTTCAAGAGAAAATGAAGAGCAGGCTGGAAGCCTCTGTGTGAGCTTCAGGACTGGTTGCAGTATGGGAAAATTGCATATAAAAGAGCAACAGCAATACAAAAGAACAGCACGGATAAAGAGGAAAGATGACAGAAAAGAAGAAAGAAATAATATACACAAGAACATCCGCAGAGCAAGCAGTACGTACAATGAAATTTTTGTACCTAATCCAGCTAGGAAAATGAATGAAATCAGTGAGACACAAGTGAAATATTGGTTCACCAAAGCAAGAAACATGGGCAACACTGTGACAGAATATGAACTGCTGATACAACATGTGAAAACTGCTATGATGAGATCACAGGAACATGGTACACTAGGAGGTATGACTGTAAAGCAAGTTGTGGTGGGTTTGTTATGTTCCTTAAAAATATAAATCAGCAAGGTAGTTACAACAGGCAACTTTGTTTCTTGATGTTGTGATACTTTGAGAAGAGAGAAAAGATTCTGTAAATTAAAAAGAATCTGGACAACATTTTCAGGGAGGCTTGTATGGAGGTTTCTGCTGGCAATAAATCCAATATTGGTAGGTGTCTGTTGTAGAACTCATTAGATTAGATTTTTGTATGGACAGAATTATGGGGAATATCTTAAGAAATGTTTCCCCAGCATTGATATTGATACCAGTATCGTTTAGCAATTTATGAGATATGGTGGTGGTACAAACCTGTGAGGAACTGTCAGCAAACAGAAGGGTTAGAATGTCTTACTGACAAAATGGATTAATTTAGGAACAGAAATAATAAATGCAAAATTACTCTGGTCATATAAACTGTGAAGTCAGGCAATTCAAGAATAACAAAAATAATATCTCCTACAAATCATTACAATTAGAGAGGACAAACAATGAGAAACTTGGAGCAGCCGAATTTAACACATACATAAAAGAGGACTGTGTCACCAGCTGAATTATGTAGCAAACTTCTTGAGCCATTGTGTTAGGCAAGTGTGGCAGGTGCACCTGCCCTGATAAAGGCCAAAACTTCTCAACTGCTGGAAGAGAAGAATTAAACTAGAAGCCATGGTTTGGGGGTCGAACCGGCCAGCCACGTGGTGACTGGAGTCACGTACACAGAATGCCCCAAGTCACGTACCCCACCTACCTGAGCCCGCCAAAAACACCTCAACCAGTGAAACCCCTCGGTTAGGAGAAGTTTGCAGATCACTGACCATATATGACGATGAGCGCCAATCCAACCTAGGGTATAAACGGAGCCCCGCCGGAGGGCAAATTGAGCCAGTCCTCCTTGGAGCAGCGGGTCTGCAGTCAGGGACTCTCCCCATGGGTCGGGACGCCACCCGCGGAAACTCCTGCAGGTTGAGTGCCTTGCCTTATTGGTGAGTGACTGTGCACTTTGAGTCATCATTCTAAGCTTAGATTTGGTTATAGTTCATGTAGTGATAGTTTCCAACTGACATCCTGAACCTGTAAATAAGTTGTGTTTGTCACAGTGTTTATGACCTAATATTCCTGTTTAATCTGGCTATTATACCTCAATACAACATAACGTTCCTGTTCAATTTGACCATTACATTTTGATATCATTAAAGAAAATTGACTTTTAAAATATATCGTTATCTGTCTAGTGTTTCTGTGACAGCAAGGATGAAAGCTTATTCAGAATAGTGTGTATCATTCTGATCATTCTTTATTTGCAGAAAATTGAGTTGAAAGAGGATCTTGTGGAGATAAAGGTTACTAGAGTAAGTACAATTAGAGAGACAAGTACTTGCTTATCTGTATTGCATATAAAAATAATTGTTTGGTTCTGTCAAGAGAGGCTAACAATATTATCCATGAATATACTGAGAAGGAAAGCATTGGAAGGGGGGAAAGAAGCCTTTATATAGAAGATACTGTTATCAAAGGAGACAAATCAGTAGAGCTTGGCTTTGAACCCTACAATGGTGGTTATCCCCAGTCAAATTATAGCAGTGAACTAATAAACCTTGGTGAATGTCAGAAGTAGATAGATGCTGCTTTTCATGTTGAATTTTGAAAGCTAATGCTATTGGGATATTTTAAAAGGAACAGCTATCGTGTTATTTTCTAGTGCGTGCTGGTTCCAGAGCCATTTCACTGAAGGAAAGGTAGGCTTGAAGACTATCCATAAAAATATCCACAAAAATCCTCTCTGTACTCAAAGCATGACTGGGCTTTTGCTTTTTAGACAAAATCTTTCAGGGTACCTCCATTTCTCAGTTGTGCTTGCCTGAGTGTGTTACCATGGTGATTAGGAGAGTCTGGGAATTAACTTTGTTTTATGATTGTTGTGGAACATTCATATGTGAGCTGATGAGCTGTATTTCAGAACCAGACCTTGAAGAGACAGTAACCAACTGGGAATTAGTAGCTTTTCCACTGTAAAAAATAAAGAGCAACCTAGACTAAAGAAGGCCAGATCTATAATTGATGGATTGAATTATTAGTGATTTCAGTCAAGTCACATCTATTTAAATCAGCCAGAAATCCAACTCAGTATGCTGTTAAGTTCCCGCCAAAAAGCAGTGGGATATGTAAACACTACTTAAATGAAACAGCAAAACTAGTTAAACAAACTAGCTGCCAAATTGTATATGTTCTACCAATGACCACTATCCTGCAACACCCTGGTCTGTTAATGAAAATATTCCCTTTGCTATTTCACAGTTACAATTGTCATTTCACTCTTTCAAGTGTGGATAACAATGACAACAACAACAATAGCATTCTCTGATTCTATCTAGAGAAGAAAGATTCCTCCTTACTTGAGGTAATGGGGTCCACTTTTTTGGAAGTAAAATAGCAGGGGTTTAGCATATGTTATCCAGATGGATGTACGCTTATTATAATTAGACATTTGTCTGTTCTTTATACATTTGTTACTCCACTGACAGCTGAAAGAATCTTTAACAGTATCCTTGTAAATAGAGGAGAATATTGACATGAAAAATGCCTAATTAGTGAAAAGGTAGAAAATTTTAAGTGGGAAATACCACACCATGAGTGTTTTTTGACCTTGGCTGGCTACCAGATGCCCACTCAGCTGCTCTCTTACTCCTCCTACTCAACAGGACAGGGGGGTGAAGAACTCGTGGGTCAAGATAAGGACAGGGAGATCACTCAACAATTACTGTCACAGGCAACACAGACTTGACTTGGGGAAGATTAATTTAATTTATTGCCAATTAAAAATAGAGTAGGACAGTGAGGAAACAAAAACAAAAACAACCTAAAACCCCCTTTCTCCTATCCCCCCTTCTTCACAGACTCAACTTCACTCCTTCATTCCCAACTCTTCTATCTCCTCCCCTCTGAGTGGCACAGGGGGGATGGGGAATGTGATTTGTGGTCAGTTCATAACACTTTGTCTCTGCCACTCCTTCCTCCTCATGCTGTTCCCCTGCTCCAGTGTAGGCTCTCTCCACAGGGTACAGTCCTTCAGGAATGGACTGCTCTATCATGGGTCCCCCAGAGGCCACAGATCCTGTCAGGAACCTGCTTGTGCTGGGCTCCTTTCCACAGGCTGCAGCTCCGGACAGGAGCCTGCTCCAGCACGGGCTCTCCACAGACTGCAGCTTCCTTCAAGGTACATCCACCTGCTCTGGCACGGGGTCCTCCACGGACTGCAGGGTGGATATCTGCTCCACCATGGACCTTCATGGGCTGCAGGGGGACAGCCTGCTTCACCATGGTCTTCTCCAAGGGCTGCAGGGGAATCTCTGCTCCAGCGCCTGGAGCACCTCCTCCCCTCCTTCTTCGCTGACCTTGGTGTCTGCGGGACTGTTTCTCTCACATTTTCTCACTCCTATTTCATAGCTGATGCACAGCATTTTGCACCCTTTCTTAAATATGTTACCACACAGGCACTACCAATGTCACTGATGGGCTAAGCTTTGGCCAGTGATGGGTCCGCTGGAGCAAGCTGGAGCTGGTTTTGTCTGACATGGCGGCAGCTCCAGATCTCTTCTCATAGAAGCCATCTGTGCAACTCCCGGTACCAAAACCTTACCACATAAACCAAATACAATGAATTATTGTGTCAGGGAAGACACTAAATTCCCTTAACATTCCTTTTCTTCACATGTGAGATGCTTCAGACCCTTAATCCACTTAGTCACGCTTTGCTGGAGTCTCTCCAGTAGGTCCATATCTCTCTTGCGTGGGAAGCCCAGAACTGGACACAGCACTCCAGGTGTGGCCTCACCAGTGCTGAGCAGAGGATAAGGATCACCTCCCTCGACCTGCTGGCCACGCTCCTCCTAATGCAGCCCAGGATACTGTTAGCCTCACTGGGCAAGATCTTCCTTCCCAGGTGTAGGGCTTTGCATTTGTCCCTGTTGAATTTCATTAGGTTCTTGTTGACCCATTCCTCCAGCCTGTGAGGTCTCACTGAGTGGCAGCCCACTACTTTTGAGAGCATAGGCTGGTTCCTTCAGTTTCGTGTCATCTGCTAATGACGCGAGTTCACCCCATCTCTTACTCCAGGATGTGGTGTTAAACAGGAAAGGTCCCAAGATAGACATCTGCGGTACTCTTCTTGTAACCATTCTCTAGGTGAAATACGATCCCTTAACAACTGTTCTCTGAGGCTGAGCACCTAACCAGTGTTTTATCCATCTGGTTGCCCAGACACGCTAACTTGAATAGCAGAATATTTTGAGAGACAATGTCAAAAACCTCTCTCAAAATCAAAGTAAATGACATCCACCATGCCTCCCTCAGCCACAAATCCAGACAGCTTATCACAGGAAGCAACCTGGTTGGTCATGCGTGATTTACCCATGATAAATTCATGCCAATTGTTACAAATTACTTTCTTTTTTATGTGCCCAGAAATGTGTTTCAAAAGGATTCACTCTATAATATTCCCTGGGACTGAGGTGACTGGCCTTTAGTTTTCTGGATTGTCACCTTTTGAAGATGGGTGTGACAGGTGCTTTTCTCCAGTCACCAGGGATCTTCCCCAATTTCCACAGCCTGTTGAAGATGACACAGAGTGGCTTTCAAGGACATTGGCTAAGTCTCTCAGCATCCTTAGATGCAGCTTCCTGGGTCCCACAATTTTATAGGGGTTGAGTTCTCTCTAGAAATCCCTGACTCTACTCTCATCCATCGCTAGTACTTCTCCTTGAATCCTGTCTCTAATCACGGATGTCTCAGCAAAGAGGGCACTGATTACCTCGTGTCTCTTACATGTATGTCTTAATGGTCTGGTTGGAAACTTACCCATTCAATTCCTTTGTAGTCATTCACTGTACCAATAACCAACGCAAAAACTAGAGGACAGGGAGATTTGAAAAAAAATAAAATAGAGTACAACATAGATATTGTTTTAAAATTTGAGAGATTTTTATTTACCTTCTGGATTTTTGCCCTTAATTTTTCCTCTTTCTGCCCCATTTTTTCCCCACCTTTTCTGTTTTGACATTAAAAGAAACAGACTAGGGCTTAAAAGCATACTGAAACTGATTAAGAAAATGTGTAATTCCTCCTTCCCCATACTGCAGCCAGAAAAATCAGTTTAAATTATTTGTAATCTGATGCTTATTTGATTGTTCTTTTTCAGTAATCAGCGTACTTGAACTCCGATGCATATGCACTGCTCTGTTTTGAAGTACACTTGAGGAAGAAAAGAATTCAGACCTTGGTTCTTCAAGGCTGAACACATCTCACAAAAGCCAAAAGGTTCCACTTTCACAAATCTCAGCTATGACTGAGAATCTTACTAATTTTTCAAATGCAAGATGAAATTGTGGTTTTTTTATGAGATGCATAAGAACAAGCTTTCGAGCAATCTGTGCAGTTGCAGAAAGCAATTTATGTGTTATCAGGAAAAAAATCCGAAGATGAGGTCAGTGTTAGTTGTGCTTGGCCATGAGCAGGGTTCAGAGGAGAGTGGCAAGAATGTTTCTTGATCTGTAAAACAAGGGAATAAAGAAGCACAAGCTATTCTATTTATCAGAGTGAAACGTAAGAAGCAAAGACTACCTTGGGAGGTTAAGGTAGAAGGTAAGCTTCCAGAGGGTAGTCTTCATTGTCACAATGCTGGGATCTGTGATTCACACAGGTGAAAATCAGGGTTTGCATACGAGGGAAAATCAAGGTTTTACTGTGGGATGAAGGAAATAATTCTCCAGACAAGGAAGCTTAGGAGCAGACTAGGCACTAGTACATTTTTATATGTTGTGGTTTAACCCCAGCCGGCAACTAAGCCCCGCACAGCCACTTGCTCACTCCCCTCCGGTAGGATGGGGGAAAGAATCAGAAGGGTAAAAGTGAGAAAACTCATGGGTTGAGATAAAGACAGTTTAATAGGTAAAGCAAAAGCTGTGCATGCAAGCAAAGCAAAACAAGGAATTCATTCACCACTTCCCATCGGCAGGCAGGTGTTCAGCCATCTCCAGGAAAGCAGAACTCCATCACACGGAACGGTTACTTGGGAAGACAAATGCCATCACGCCAAACATCCCCCCCTTCCTTCTTCTTCCTCCAGCTTTTATTGCTGAGCATGATGTCATATGGTATGGGATATCCCTTTGGTCAGTTGGGGTCAGCTGTCCCAGCTGTGTCCCCTCCCAACTTCTTGTGCACCCCCAGCCTACCTGCTGGTGGGGTGGGGTGAGAAGCAGAAAAGGCCTTGACTCTGTGTAAGCACTGCTCAGCAGTAACGAAAACATCCCTGTATTTATCAACACTGCTCCCAGCACAAATACAAAACATAGCCCTGTACTGGCTACTATGAAGAAAATTAACTCTATTCCAGCTGAAATCAGCACAGTATATCAGGGACTAGTACATTTCTATATCCCACCCTTATGGTCTATGTGTCATCTGGCCACCCTTGCTGACCCATCTTTCTGCTAAACTGAGCTGGCTGGCCCTGTGTGCTCTGCAGCACAGCTATCAGACACAGTGCAGACAGAACCATACAATCAGTGGAAATGGAGATACTACACTAGAGAAATTAACTTAGGCAATTCTTCTGAACTTCCCATGGAAGACCTTCCCTCCCTCTAGTTTATAATAGCAACCTAGATAGATGGGAAGGCATGTGAAAGTCTCATGTTATAGGGATGATGAACATCCTGAAGGAATCTAGCAGGTAAAGGCAGAGTAAAGACAGCAATTGGAAATTATTTTCAGCAAAAATTTAAATTTTTGGATTTTTAAGAATGTGTAGGAGGTAATGTTTGGGACAAAGACTGGATGGTTTTCCATGCTCTAATTCAAGACTAGTAAGTTTTGTATTTTGTCTCCTTCAGGCCTGTGATATTTATCTAGAAACAAGAGCACAAGTGGATAATTATAGCTCTATTGAATCAGATCAAAGATCTGTCTTGTCTGAAATGTTTACCAGCAGCAGATACCTACAGAAGTGTATTAGAACAGAGGAAACGTATATGGTATCTTCCCTTCTCACTCCCTCATTATATATGCTTTCCCAGCCTCCAGCAATCTGTGGATGATGGATGAATGAGTACATATAGGACAGGCTCTATTATATATGAATATACTCGACTGCGAGTAATCTTCACAACTTAGATTTCTGGAGATTTGGGAAGCAATTCCTGAACTGAGAAAAAAACGCTGCAACACATTACACTTCACGAATTAAAATTTTGAAGACAAGTTTATGCACAAAACATGGTATTTTTTGAACATTTTAAAATGTTTTGCTTCAATAATGATCTTTTATATGTTTTAACCATTAAGAAGCCTATAAAGCCAGTTGGTTTTCAGCATTATTAAGAACAAGAATGTTTTTGAAAAAATAAGATGGTTACTCTTTAAGTTTTTCAAGCATTTATTTATTCAATTTTAAACCAGGAAACTATATTGAAAGGACTTTTCCAGAGGAAGAGTTTTGGACAGAAAAAGTAGTGGTTTTTGAGGGATGAGTGTTTTTTTGAAAAATTCTTGATAAGGACACACTTCCTGCAGACTGTCACTACTTAATTATTCCATGCTTCCTCCCCCAAAAAGAACTTCTGCCAGAGAAAAAGGAGAATTGGTAGGGATATGGATGAACATGGAAGAAGCACTGATAAGGAGAAGAGTGGAAAATGACTTTGAGGAGGAAAAGCAGAAAAGATAAATTGCAAAGTAATGTAACACTCCCCATATAAAACTCACAATGCCATAAGATTGAATTATGAGGAAGGTATGATTATGATGTTAAAGAATAAACACCATTATGCAAACTACTAAGAAAGAAAAAATGATATGTGACTACTGAAATAGATTCTGTATACGATAAGTGGTGGTAATAAAAAAAATATTCATTTAATATTCCTAGTCTAATACATTCCACATAATGTTATTTATTAAACCAAAATATTGCATGCTCTTCTCTCATTTTTCTGTTCAATCTGTAAGACATAAGATACCACTATTATTGAAAAAGTAAGAGGTTTTAAATTCTTGAAAAATACATTCTTTAATAATGAATTTAATGTAACAGCATAGCAAAAGTCAATTATGATTTTTTAATACAGAAGTCAGTAAAATTTAGAGGAAGAGATGATCAACAAAAGCAATTATAAAAGGATGACATTCATGGAAAACATTGACATACAAACTAACAGAAGGAGTCTGGCTTCCCTCACAGCCTGTCTCCCTTGTGCTTTCCAAGGGAAGTTTTTCATCACTTCTGCAATTTATAGTATCAGAAAAGGAAAAGAAGTCATCATATCAGTTGAATTCTTTGTGGTCCTTCATTCCAAGTC
Organism: Gymnogyps californianus; assembly: GCF_018139145.2. Classification (NCBI taxonomy): domain Eukaryota; kingdom Metazoa; phylum Chordata; class Aves; order Accipitriformes; family Cathartidae; genus Gymnogyps; species Gymnogyps californianus. Next base: position 6,718,446 of record NC_059472.1, on the reverse strand, counting down.
ACCCTCCTACCCTTTATCTACCTTTCTGGGGGATTTCTCAGGCACTTACTGAAAACTGTTATTTAGGTGCACAGTCAGTGCAGCACCTTTGATTTTCTTTTTTAACTCACTGTAGTCTCATGACCATATGTTCTTTGACATTCTTTTTAATTAGTGACAGATGGATGAAAGAATTTAGATCCTAGACTAGATTTCTTGCTGTTGTGATTTTTTTTTTTTAAATGAGACTTTCCGTACACTATTAATTTCTTAAAATACTTTGACTTCTTGTTGGTGTCAGATCCCCTTTCTGCTCTATCAGTCTCTCTGTGTTGTTTTCAGCAAGCAACAAAGGAAAAAAAAAAAAAAGACTATTCCTCATTTGAACTGTGGGATTTTTTATCCTGTCTTCAGTGACAGCTGATGATCCTGTAGGTCTGGTCTGCGTCTCATTCTGTTTAGTGTTGTTAGGATTTCTGAAAGAAAAATCTGGCATTCAACTAAGTGAATTACGAAACAGTTATAGAGAGTTTGATACTCAGTTTTAAAAGTATGTCCAGAAGACAAAACACAGCAAAACACCACCAACAAAAATGCAAAGCAAGGATTAAGGCAGTCTCTGTGGTATAACAGGACAACCATCATTTCTTATTTCCCTTTACTTTAGGCCTACACAACTGCTCCTTTTATGTCTGTCATTTATACACCTTGTGTTTTCTTGGTTTGTGGTTTGGGTTTTTTTTTGGTGTGTCCCCCCCATCCTTCTCCACTGCTACAAGTAATAGAGCCTTTTGGGCACTTAAGGTCTTTCTAAATTTCTTGCAATAGTCTCTCCTACTTTTGCTCATTAAATAGTACCTTGCTTCCAGTGAATCTAGTACTGTGAGTGCTGTGATTTTACAGGCATTTTCAACACATCAGTTCTACCTTCTGCCAGATAAAGAAAAAAAAATTAATAAAAATTAGCACTTAGCCCTTCCTTTGACCTACTAATCCTCTAAAATTTATTCCTTATGGGCAAAAAAACCAACAAAGATGACCTAGTTTTATACTTAAGAATATGATTAGTAATGACAAGTAAACAGGCTGGAAATTTTAATCTTTGGCAACAGAGTAAGTGCTAATTGTGAAAAGTTTTATTGTGTAGATATATCTTTAAGTCATAACTTTGAGATATATCTACCCTATAATACCCTCCACAACTACTCAAACGTATGCAGACCTCCAAAATTAAGCTTTTCAGAAGCAGACAGTTTAGTATGACAGGATGGTGGCTAGTATAAACCTTAACAAACATCTTTTCTTAGTCTTCAACTGGATTGGGCTGTTACTGGCCAGCAACACACCCAAAATTGCTAGATATGATGAAGTGGATACATTGTGTTGTATATTACTTGGATAAAACTAGCCATTAGCATCTTTTTGCCCTGCACAGAGAACAGATAATCTTTTCTTTCATTGGTTGGCCAGAAGAAACAGTAACAGAAGATGAATTTTACCATCATATTCCTTGGAGGATTCATCTATTAGTATATGAATCTATCTGCTTCTATCTTCTATTAAACCATCTGCTGATCTATACACCTACTTTCTTTATTCATGTTTACCATTTTTCTGCATACCTATGGTCCTTCATGATGAAGAGGGGGATTGAATGTATGCTTTAAATATTGCTTCAATTTCCTCTGTCAGAACCCCTGCTAGCAGACAAGAAATAACATGTAAAGAAACATATTTATCCAGCAGGACACACAGTGATTGGCATTTCTTATCAAGTCGCCACGATTGCTTAACTTACTGTACTTCTTCCCTGTGTAAAAAAAAAACTGAGAGTTTGAAGAGGATAATGTATTTTGCATAAAAAAGCGCCTTTCAAACGAGTTCCTCGAGTATTTACAAAGGAGAGAAACAAGTTTTTGTTGCTGAGCTGTTTCGGAAGAGCAGATTGGAGGCCTGGAGCACAGCAGCAAACTGCTGCACCTGTAACCGTCAGACAGTTATGAACAGCTGGGGATGAGTAGCACAGCACCAACCAATCCACCCAACGTATTTCACTCTGATAAAGAAAAGAGCAAGATGCAAAAAAGCGTCACAGACTACAGCCTTCGCTTTTCACAGTGAACCTTACGGGGCAGGCTTTTAACAAAGGGATCTCAAGAATAGAAATAGTGCGCTGTATATTTCTGTTCGCTCTCCCACTCTTAATTAGGGCAAGCGAAGAGAAAAGGTAAAAATGAAGCTGACAACACTATCAAATTGTGCAAGTAAAGTGCAAAAATATCATTTTACTATAGACATCAAAGATGGAAAATACTTTTCACATGGTAATCACAGATATATGCAATTGTACAAATTATACAACTTCCCTGTTCTGTGATAGAGATGAAACAGCCCAGGGGAGAATTCAGGTGGTTAAGTGTAGTGTGGCCATGCTCTGTGTAGTCCTAGTAGCAGTAATGGTAAAAGTAGGGTCGTGGGGTCCTGTGAGGGACTGAAAGAGTTAATGTCTGTCAATGTCTCAAACATTGTAGCAACCAAGGTGCGATCTGCATAACAAAGAGGGCCATCAGCAAGAAGTTGGCTGGCATGGACACAGGGGGGGTGCCGGAGGGTGTGCAGTCCCCTGTTCTGGCAGACCCAGCCTGGGAACCCACCCCATATGGCCAGAGGCCACACAAAGCTTATCTGAGGCGGGGGCTGTAGCTCCTGGCAAGTCCCTAAGACCACCACCCCAATAAGCCGCACATGCTCAGTAGGTGAAGAACCCTCTGGAACACTACCATATATGTTGAGAACTGTCTAGAATGAACCCATATAAGTCTTCAAGAGGCGTGACTGTGGACGGAGATTTAGACTATAAAAGACACAACTGCAAAGAGCCACGTTGCGCGCCCATCACCGGAGGATTGCCGCGCTCGTCGCTGACACCGCGGGATCCGAGGGTGGTGACTCTCTCTCTTTTCTTTTCCGCCTCTTTCTTTGTTTTTTCTTATTCCTCTCTTTTCTCTCTTCTTGTGAACGTTTTGCTGCAACCCACGCTGCCCACCGTTACGCCTTCCGCAGTTTGGATTGTTCGAATAAAGCGTTCAAAGTGATCGTTTGGTGTCGTTTCACCTTAATTTAGCCCGGGGGGATCCCAGAACCTCTACGACCCTCTGGTCTGTCCGGTCCGGGTCGTAACAGGTCCCCCAGGTCCCCTGAGATTCCTCCCCAAATGACTTTGGATGTAGTCAGTTATAGAATTGGATAGAAAATACCCGATTCTTATTCAGCTCATTCAAATTCACTTAGCATCTAAAATGGACTGTCAGCATCGCTGATGCTCACAATTTGCTCCTCTCCTTCACAACTTTCACTGTGATTGTCAAGTTGTTTATGCTCAAGGATCTTATATATCCTCTGTTCTTGTAACAAACCTAATTCTCCTTTCTGTAGGCTTACCTAAAGTTCACATGCTAACATTCCTGTCAAATGGGCCTAATTTATGCTAACTGCTGAAGTTTGTTAATTCCTAATTCCTAATACAAATAAAATTCATAGGTGATAGGCTCTGGGCCAGGCTTGAAGTCAGTTCTAAAAAGAGTGATGATTTGACCATTTTCTGTGTAGTCTTCTTGGCCTTTGCCCTCAGCAGAGTTTGGATGGGTAGTTTTGACAGCTTTTTGTATTAGTACAAAATAAATAACATAAAAGAATTTATGAAGTCTCCATTTTGCAGCATGAACAAAGCTCTTGGCCAGAGTTATGTGAATAATTCATTCTTGAGTCTGCAGTCCAAACTGCAGTATTTTATTTCTAATGAATCAAAACCTCTGAATTTCCTGCTTCTAAATTGAGAGTAAGGCTCAAATGATACGTGAGGAAATCTGGCTAATTTTTCCCAACATGCCATCTTTATGTTTGGGAAGGCTCTTGAATCACTTTGGTTTCCTGTTCTAGAAAATTATACAAACAAATTAATAATTAAATTGTTTGTGTTTAAAGAAAATCACAAATGAGCTCATGGAAAGCACAAAAAAGACAAACACAAAAATCGCATATGTAGTCAGTTAAATGATTTATAACACATGATAGTGTCTGAGTAGGTGCCTTAAGTTGGGAGAAGTTGTTAGAACAGTGTTTTTTAAAATACAGCTTAATAGGTTTATGAAAATGCATTGATTTACTGACAGAATAATAGCATAATAGACAAAATGGTTACATACAAGACCTTGTAAAGAAATGTGTGAAGTACTGCAGTCTTCTTAGTGAAAGACCTTCAAGTGGAACTCAGATGAAGCTGTCAGACGCTGGAGGGCTTTTTATTCCTAAAGACAAAGGCATCACAAGTTCCTCTTGCCAGCAGCTGAATTCAGCTACATTCAGATAAGAAATTAGATGTGAGTAAGACCATACGCTTATTGTAACCTGAATAAGATGTCAAGATAAATAAGCATGGAAGAGATCAGGCAAAGATATAATTCACTCTTTGTGCCTGAAATCTGTAGAATTCAAGGGTGGTCTTTAGAAAGTTTTGATGTCCAGTTTAAAGTGTATTAAAGTATAACTGAAAGGAAATCAAATAATCAAAATTTAGATGAAATTTTAAGATAAAAAACAAACACAGAATCACACAATCACAGAATGGCTGAAGTGTGAAGGCACCTCTGGAGATCAACTAGTGCCATTCCCTGCTTTAGGCAGGGCTAGGTAAAGCAGGTTGCCCAGTTCCATATCTAGTTGGAGATTGAATATCCCTACGGATGGAGACTCCATAGCCTCTCTGGGCAGCCTGTTCCAGTGTCTTACCCAACTCACAGTTAAAAACTGTTTTTTCTTCTGTTTAAATGGAATTTCCTGTATTTCAGTTTGTGCCCATTGCCTCTTGTCCTTTCACTGAATGTCACTGAGAAGAGACCTTCCTTATTCCTTTCAGTTGTGTCAGTACTTTAAAGTAAAAGGAAATCAGATTTATTTTTGTCTGAACAAACGCACAATGCATAGAGCAAAGAGGAGCTGTTTCTGCACAGTTATTTTTGTAGCTGTATTTTAATTCTTGAAAAATGTTGAAGTCATTAATATCATTTAGTATTACAGTATCATCTAGAGGTGCCAGCTGAGAATAGTTCTGTAGATAATGTAAGAAAGAGATCTTGTTATTAAGATGTAATAATCTACATAGGCAAGGAGAAAAAAAAAGAAAGAGAAAAAGAAACTGAAAAAAGTTTTTTCTTCATTTGCATGACAGACAGTTGTCAGAACTAGAGACAGATCCTGCTTCTTTTCGTTCAAGCCAGACTGCAATTTTTTGCTAGAAGCATCCACACCATTTAAATTGCACACTCTATAATTCCATGCTCTTCACTAATTTGTCAATTTTTTTTCTTGTGAGTGAATGTTTGCTTATTAGAACCATTCATTATTTAAAACATCTTGTTTGTACACAAGCTCTTATATGAAATAATCTCAATATATATTTTTATTTTAGAATGTATTTATTTAATTTTTAAGCAAGATAGTTTGCTTTCAGGCTATGATCTTTCATATATCTGAACAAGTTAATAAAGCCTCATGGAAGTGTGACTGGTTCATAATTATTTATGCTCACTAGACACGGTGTTTATTTAAAAATAAAGAACAAACAGGTTGCTACTTCAGTGATTTATGGGAAAGCAGATCTGCAGTAACTACACTGTTATCTTCTCACATGTACTTCATTCTAAAATTAGATATTGGGCTTTTATTTCAAGTACTTAAAGTTAACTTAATGAATGCTTATAATATACTTCTTATAAAGATCTTTTAAATTACCATAGCAGAAATGTATAGATCTCCTTTTACCCATGTGACATTTTTACTCACATCTTAAAGACATTAGGTGAAATCCTGGCTCCAGCAATGTCAAGAGACATTTTGATTGACCCATTAAGATGCATGGCTGAACTCTGGTTGCTGGTTCACCCCACTACATAGTAACAGTGACAATCAATCAAAACTATTTTTGCAAGCTCTTGACCATAAAATTACATCATATTAGCTACAAATGTCATGAGAACCATAATTCATTGAAATTTCTGCTAATACTAACAAAAACCCAGGGAAATACAGTCTGTATTTTGGGTTCATAATGAAATTCAAACATGGAAGCTTTGATCATCATCTCCTGAAGACAGTATCTGTGTGCTATGAAAAATTGGTAAGTACTTTAACAGAACATTAGTACATCTTTTTACATTATGCAAATGAGAGGAAAGGCAACTTCACGTTTAAAACTTGTGTGTTCAAATCCCAACTCTGTAACACTGGAGTTGTCTTAAATCACATCAGAAAATTCAGCGAAAAAAAATTAAAACAATTTGAACTGTTTATTTATATTTACTTTTATGTTTAGACGTGCTTCTGATGCATAAACAGACTTTCCATTTCCACTACTGACATTCTGCTACATCCTTTTGTTTCAGGGCATGCTGCAAAGGTAATAGATATTACTTTATTTTACAGAACCTATTGATTCAAAGAAAAGTGATAACTGGAAAATATCAACACATTCATTGGCTATGCTCAGTGAAAAAAAGAATGCCTTAATATTGCTGAATCAAATTTATGGTTATTATTGACATCATCACCCATGGAAAGAAGCAACCAGGAAACAGTGGAAAATAGAGTTTTTTCACATGATAGGACACACAGAAAAGACTGAGTCAAATTAAAGTCTCCAGAAGAATAGCAACAAATGAATGGATGAAGATGAACATTTAATATTCCAAGAGTAAAATTGCTCTGTTTTGTTCTTTTAGCATTAAATAGTTGATTTTTCTCACACAAATTTTAAATTTTTACCGGTCTTGTCCATTGTGTGACAAGAAATATTTTCCCATAAATTTTTAACAAATGCAATTTCATAATTCTCTTCACCAGGTCCCTAATCTCTTTGCTCCTCAGTTTCCATGATGCATGTAATGCATGACATTTATTACCTCACTGAAAGATTTTGGGAACTTCACAGCTTTGATGCATTTAGCTTTGTTCACTACTACAGGCCCACTTATGTACAGGACAGAAATAGAAACTACATCTGCCCAAGGAATTTTGACCAAGAACCTTTGGCATTGGTAATACTCCGCAACTGATAGGTCACAAATCACAGAACACTTACTATAGCTAAGTAAATGTGAAACATTTTCTTGTTTTATTCTGTGGTGTTTTGATACATTTGTCTTTTGTTCTTTACAGAAGCAATTTAAATGGTTTTGAACTTTCTATGACCCATAGCTGAGATTCCTTTTATTGAAAAACATCAGAGGCAGCAGAAATGGAATGCAAAAATGTGGAAGGACCCAGAGCTTACTCTTATCTCTTTGTCTTGTAGCTTTCACCTTGAACTCTTCACTTTGTACATATTTGTGTTCTCAATATGCAAAATGCAGGAGAAGGAAGGGAAGGGAAGGGAAGGGAAGGGAAGATTCCCTTTTTGCATTCTGGAAAGTGTTTGATCAGTATTCCTTATATGCTGATACACTTACTAAAGACAATAACCCACTTCACTTTCATTTAGTAATTGCTTTTCAACTCCCCAGGATTCTTTTAATTGAAGTTATCCTTCTCTACCTATAAAACAAGTCAGGGTGATGACTATAAAAATCTCTTACCAAAATTTTTTACAGAAGGGTCACATGTATCAGCCTGATTTCCAAGGTAGCCTATTTCATTGCCATCCCTTTAAATTGACTATTCTCACAGTGTGCCACCTTGCTTCCAGTATTTACACAAAGCATGTCTTTTTCTTCAAGGTCAGAATGTGACTTAAGATGAAATTTTCTCTCCTTTGACCTTCTCCTCCCTTTCCCTTTGTCTTGTAATGCATGAAGCTTCAAAATTTTTAAAATTGCAAGTTAAGTAAAATCCTTGCAAGATTTCGTAGCACTTCTCAGTTTCTTTAAGAGAGAGAGCAGGTTTGTACAGATGAAACAAATGTGTAGTTTTCTCACCTGTTGCTTGCACTTCTAAGCCTCTCCGTTTGTTTCTTTGACAGAAACAATACCTCTGAAAAGCTGTGCCTTCATGGCCTAATCCTGCTAACCCTTTTTATGTGTAACTCTTCTGGAAGTCAATGAAGGCTCCATTGGCACAGAACCATCCATCTCCATCAAAGAAGATAAAATAAACATATTTCAGCTCTGTGTCATGCAGAATAATATGTATCTTGGCTCAGCTGACTTTGGTTGATTCATTTGAATCTTAAAGGTTTCAAGAAGTAACTGCCATGTTGGAGGTCTTTCTTAAGTGTACATAAGTCCTAAGTGGATTCTAGCAGCAATATATTCGTCTATTCTATCCTTCTGAAAGCCCAGTCTTTCAAAGGATATTTTAGATGTGACGAGGAGGATATCCTCTACTTGAGTTCAGAATGTGCTAGAATCAGAAATTTGTAGGTTGACAATCTCTAGATAATTCATTTGTGTGTATCATTCTTCATTCAAATCTATAGTCCAGCCTGAAGACAGAAATTCCTACAATCATCTTCCACAACACAAACTGCAAAGTGTGTTACATAGCCAATGGGATTCAAATAGTGCTGTCAGCCCCAAAACAACCTGGCCAGAGTGTTGCCAGGAAAGGAACTGAGAAAACACTGACCTCTTAACACAGAATATGTTATTTGTATTTAACCTAACTCAGTGATAACATAAATTAGATTGACACAGTTTGGAAATGCAAAGTGAGCACCAACCATCCATGACGCATGTGATAAAGCATGTTGATGGAAGAAACTGGCTCTGCATAGCACCTATAAGACTGTAAAAAGTGCCTTATGGGTGTAGAAGGCAAAGAAGAAAACGAAAGAAAGAAAATCCTGAACCAAGAGCATCAGGAATCAACATAGGACCTGAGCAGCACAGGGCCCTGAGAAATCACACAAGGATCCAAACTCCCCTAAAGTGACAATTAAGATCTCATTAATCTTGCTAAAATGAAACTTTGCTTTTTTGTGGTAGAGGTTCAGTACATTATCTATAGTTTTCAATAATGAAGTCACATGTTGGATCTAAATGCACTTGTGCTTTGAAGCCTCATGGTAAGACTAAATATTTAGGTGCCTTCCCTGCGGACATTGCCCTGTCCAGCCTCTTTAAGAGCCAGCTGCTGAGCAAACTGATGTAATCTTTCAATCAGCTGGTTTGATTGGTATGTGGTAGCAGCCTTTGAGGCATAACAAACTCAGAAACATTGTGTGGAAAAGTAGTAATTTTCTATTTAGTCTAATAAGCCTTTTTTCCTTATGAGATTTCTTTCAGTTTAAAATCTTTCTGGGAAGATGATGCTCGCCATGCACATTGGCACTACCGTGTGCAGTCAGGAGAGCGTTTCCTTTGCAAATGGGGTATACTGTAGAATGCAGTGGATGATGAGTAGCAGGCTTTGCACAGCTGCTCCCACATCGCTCCTGGGCAAGCATAACTTTGCCTCTGAGATGTCCATAGTATAATAGCAACATTACTAACTTCAGGATGTGCCAAACAGTTAGTAGAGATCTGTAAGTGTTTATTCTCTCCCGGAGCAAGAGGTAAATTGTGAGCAGATAATATCTTTTTCTGCCACAACCGCAGTTTAGATTTGACCTATGAACAGCATAACAATGACTCTAGGCTACTCCATTCAGGATGAGTGGACACAAAGATCCTCCAAGGTGTGGTTAGTTAACACAATTATAGTAGAAATTAGGGAGAGATTTTGAATGCTATATTCATTTTTTAAACTAAATGAAATACTAGAAATTGGGGTGAGACTTCATATGCATAGCAGATGAATCACGAGGGACACAACAAGGCTTCCTGCATTTTTCTTTAGCGCTTGGTACTGTACAGAGTTAGGGTTCTGGAGGAAGTAAACACTCTGCCCAATCTACTGTGATCATATAACCATAAAAAAACGTAGGTTTGAGGGGACCTCTAGAAATTTTAATTCAATCCTTGCTCAAACTAAGATCAGCTCTTAGGTGAGATCAAGTTGCTATAGGGCCTTAATAAATTGAGTGTTGAGGATCACAATGTATATTCAAAATATTCTCCACAATCTTTCTGGGCAACCTGTTTCTATGCTTAAACATCCTTATCTGAGCACAGTCTGGCTTCAACTCCTCTATAACACCTCATTAGCTAGTAGAAAACAGCCATTAGATGCCCCCTGAGCCTTCTCTTCTCCAGCCTAAACATGCCTAAACATGTCATTTTTGCTAAATCCACTCTGGCAATTCCCAGGCACCTTGTTCTTCATGTCTCTGGATATGACTTCTGGGCGGATTTGCTCTATATTCTTTCCAGGGACTGGACTGAGCTGACCAGCCTTTAGTTCACCACAGTCTCCTCACTGCCCTTCTTGAAGATGACTGTGACATTTTTTCCAGTCAACAGGAACCTCCTCTGATTGCCGTGGCCTTTTAAAGATAACATAGAGCAGTCTTGCAGGGACAATATCCAGGTCCCTTAGTACACTTGGCTGTACTTCCATGTCATATCTTCCTATGGGTCTCTGCAAGTCCAGTTTATTTGAATCATCTCTTGCTAGGTTTTCTCCTTCCATGGGTAGTTCCTCACTCCATTTGGTTTCTCCAGAAGGCTCAGGGATCCTGGAGGTCATCAGAAAAACTAAGGCAAAGAAGATGTAAGAGGTAGCTTTACTAGGTGTGCTTCAGGACTCAGCAGCAGAGGGAGGGAGGGAAGAGTTGTCCTGCCCTGGCTCAATATGTGTGAAGATGCTGTGGTTCCAGATGCAGACAGTATCGAGACTGAGCACATATTGCCAATGAGCACAATGTACACACACAGACCAACGTACACAGAGAATAGTGCCTTTATCGACATACTTCTAACCACAACCAGTGCTTGCAGAAACATCAGCAGGGATGGCTCAGTCCTGCTCCTCCCCTTTGTCCGATCAGGATTGAAGGTTGTTATTGGAATATGCATACATCAAGAAGGTCTCTCCAGCAGCTGGTCTTGGATACCCACTCTGCCCAGTACTCAGCTAAGAACGTGGTCTCCTCCAGCTGCTGGCCTCCAGACACCTCTTCCTGCTTGTTGGCTAGTCCTATTTGAATTTTGCATAGATTTCACACAAACACACTCAAAGTAGAAAATTCATGCAGACGGAAGATAATTACAATTAAAATTTAATGAGAATGCAGGCTAGACTGACATGATAAGGCACAAGGCTCAGCCAGGCAAGAGTACTGACCAGCAACCTGCTCACATACAGCCACCTTTCCTTTTTTCCTTTCTGTTTTCACACGCTTGCCCCTCCCAAATCCACCTTAAACCCTCCTTTTCCCCATCTTTGGTCCTTTTCACAAACTTTCTGCAGTAGATTTCACATCTTCCTGCGCTTCCTTAAAACTTACAATAATAAATTTTGCACAGTCCCAAAATTGCCCCTGTATCCCATAGAAAGTCCTATAACCTTCTATGCAATAACCACTTCAGTTTGCACGGCTTTTGTGGGAAAGAGTTTCCTTTGCTGATTGATCCTGATGGGTTTCATACCAGGGACAATGATGTAATCTTTGTTCTTTGACAATCTTAGAAGCAGCCCTTTCAGCTCACTCTAATTTCTATTGATTAGGTTTTGAATGATTAAGTAACAGGGGTTTCTCTGCTTACTGTTGCTCCCCCCATCCTTTCCAGGTCTATGTTGAATTGGCTTAGCCTGTGCTCAGACAACTAAGCAGGAAGCATTTATTATCTCAGGTATCTATTACCATTAGGTTCCCACCTCTATTCTTTTGCTGCTGATATTCCTGTAGAAGCTGTTCTTGTCCTTCACCTCTGTCACTATTTTAATTGCAGCTGAGTTGGTTTTGCTAACTGTAAGCCTGGATGCTTGGGCAATGTCTCTGTGCCCCTCCTGGGTAGCTTTTGCATTTGCGCTAACTCAGGAGCTCCCTTCTCAGCCAGCCTGGCTTTTGACCATGCCAGTTCAACTTAACGGCTCATTGGAAAGGAGAGACCTTGTGTTTTGAGGAAGCTGTCCTTAAAGATCAGTGAACTCTACCGAGCTTTTTGTCCTCCAGAGCAGTCTCCCAATGCACATGGACTACCAGTTTCCTGAACAAGCCTGCTTTACTGAAGTCCTGGGTCAATTTTTTTGCTACCATGCTGCTTCATTTATGTTAGGAACTTAAACTCCACCACCTCATGGTCACTGTAGGCAAGTCTGCTATTGATCATTGACCACTTTTTTCTTATTCATGAGTCGCAGATCCAGCAGGGTGTGACTCTTGGGTCTCCAGCACCTGCAGCTAAAAATTCTCTGGGGTCTCCAGAAATCTCCTGGGTTATTTATGCCCTGACATGATGCTCTTCTAGCAGATCCTAATTTAACCAGGTAGCACTCTTAATGGATTAGTGCCATTGTTGAAAGTGAAGGAGAAATGGTGTTTTACTTTTAAATGTAAATGTAGTGTAATGTTCCTAAAGAGAATAAGCATGACTTTCTTTATATTCCACTTTAATTTAAAGAAAATATTGTCAATAAACTTATACGTTATTTTGGTTATAGACCTAGCAAGTCCCTTCTCTATCAGCTGTTACAGGAGCTTCCATCTCAGCAGTCTACTTTTAAAATGCAGAAGGTTCCTTTTTTATTTTGTTTTGATTTCAAAAGCAACTTAGCTAAAGAGTAGCGTTTAAAAGAGAAGGAAAAGCAGTCCCAAAGGGCTAACGTGAGTAATGTACCAATTATTTTCTGTGCTACAATTATATTTTCTGCCCTGAGAGAATGCAACAAAATATTGCTGCATTTTAAAAAAAAACAGTAAAAAAAGAAAGAAGCATTTTTGTACAAGAGAAGTATCACTGCAAATATTAACCATTCCATTTCACTAGGAAATTAATTACAGAACACTCACATTTCTAATTAGCACTCTGTAGTTTCAAGACAAGTGCATCCAAATAATTATCTTTACAAACATAAACATGGCCAAAAACCTTCACCCACAAGTTTCCACAAGTCTGCGGAAACTCCTTTGTCTAAAAGTCCAATATCCTACTACCACAAACAGTTACATCGTAAAATTCTTTTCTAAAGCTTATCAAATGATACATTAAATAAAAATATTATCTTTCTTTATGCTATATTTTTTGGAAAGCTCCAGAGCCAAGATGTTCTAGAAGTTAGAAACCATTCCTCTCAGTTCCAATTTAAGCATATTTAGAAATTTTATTCTGGTGTGAGAGATGTTCTTTTTATATTTTTCTCTGTCATGTTTACCTTGCTTTTTATATTTGCAGAGAACAGCAATATTCTGTCTCTACCAGTGATATTAGAGGACTTTGTATTCAATAACGTTTCTTTCAGCACAACTCACTCTGAGCTCTACTACTTTTTTGTATATCAGTTATTGTCTGCACTCCATCTTTCATAGCTTGATTAATATTTGCCTCTATGGTACTGTAACAAATGCTTTTCATTCTTTGTCCAGAAAATCATGAGCTCTCTAAGCATAAGAGGTGCTCATCTGATATGATCTGCCTTTATTAAAAGAATCTTCCATTTTACTCCCTGATGTGGTCAAAACAATTGCCTTACAGTTGACCTAATAACATGTTCTTTTCTTTTATATATATATCTATAATCAGTCTCTTTGGATAAGGAATTGAAATTACCACCACTGTGTCAGAGAAATTATACTCATATATGTTCCTCTGAGAGACGTATTGAGGGGAGTTATTAACTGTATCCCAAGGGTGCCACAGCCCAGTGTTCCACGCTGTTACACTGAAGGTGTTACTAAAAATGAATGGGGTCCTTCAGATCCTTCTCACTTTAATTAGGCTTATGTTGTTCAGTCTGTAATCCAGGAAGTCTTAAACTCATTATACATCAGCTACATGTTCCTTGGACTAACAAAGGACAAAGGTATTTGAAGAGATAATCCAATCCTGAATAAGGTCAGAGAAAGGAGGGGAGGGGAAGGGGAAAGTGTAAGGAGTTTAATCATTCCCTGCTTTTGTTTGAAGTGTGGGGAGGCGTAGAGTCATCAAAGTTGAATAGGACCACACAAGGAAAGCTTGGTTGTGGCTCCACAGGTGATTTGATCTTGCTTGATATTAAACAGCATATTCTCAGTCCAGAAGAATACCTAAGCATTTAATTAACTTTAAGCAGGCAAATTGTTCAATGGATTTAAGCTGTCCTTTAAAAGTGTTACTTATATGGATTATTGGTGTGTTTCACGGTAGTAATACAAAGACTAAGCTGGAAAGGGAGAAGCAGAGGACAGGGGATCTACTTAAGTAATTCTAGAAATATCAAGTTTAATTAGAGTCCCATGAACTGGTAGAGCTCCAGGAAAAAAGATATATTGAAAGAAATTAAGACATGTTATTTGAAGCAACCTGCCTTGTCTTTTCTTTCAATATTTTTTCCATGGAAAACTGCATTGTTAACAAAACTATAATAAACACATCCAGAAATGCAGATCAAAGCTTTTCTAGGATTCCAAGGAACAGTTTATAGGAAATATTGGACAGTTAACTAATTAACTAATTCTGTTAGGATCTCCAACTAATTGCCTAAAATCAATTAGTCTGTTAGCAAAAATCAATGGGATTTTGCTCGTTCATTTGTTTTCAGAAATGGAACTGGGAAGAAAAGTGCTCATATTCTGAAGAAAGCATACATTGGAATTTGAGAAAAAGGTATTTTAAAATCAATGTAAATTTGTCAGAAATACAATCTAGATTGGTTAGCTTTATTTTTCCACTCTATAGAGAATTTCTGTAATTCTGATGGAGAAACAGAGAGTAAAGTGATTAGAAGTTCTTTATGCTAGCAGTGAGAGACAATATATGTTACAGCAGTCATTCAAACTATAATTACACCTGTTTAAGTTTGTTTTGACTAATGTGATAATGCACGTAAAATGGCTTGAGTGAATTGCTATGAATGAAAACTTCGAAAATTTCATATAGGTTTCACTGAATTTTCCATATTAAACACAAATCAAGACGTTGTAAACATATCCATCTTCAGACAAAAATGCGCTTACAACTAAAAGTGGTGTGAAAACTCATGCTGGTTTTTATAGAGCAGTAACATCTACCTTTGGGGACCACAGTAGGAAGAGAACCCTCTACCCCAGGCTAAATAGCATAAACTAGTTCACTTCCATGCTGTTCAGAGTTAGTCGTCTCTGGGGCCGACTTGTGAGCCTACACTTAGCATTTATTCTTAGTGTCCTCTGAGAACCCTGTAGTGTTCCTGGGACACAATCTATGTGTGTGTGTGCGTGCATGCATTTATTTTTCCACATAAGCTCCTGCTGCAGCTTAAGGAAATGTTTCTTTTAAAGCATGTAGTTAAGGTTGCATATTGCTTACCCTTGGAAGTCACACTGGTAGTTCAGTGGTGGCATAGCCCTTTGTATAAGGGCACAAAGCCTGTTATCTTTGTGTTGCAGGATACATAACGCAGAAAGAGTTAGCCTGCATTTGTCTGAAGTGCAGCCTGTAGTGAAGTATCCTATCATCAGTGATACAGCTTTTTCTTTGAGACAACCATTTTGCTTCAGCATCCAACCGGGGAGAGAACTAGTGTGCATGAAGTGTGGAAAATGAGGGAAAGTTGACCACACAGTGAAATGCAGAGCAAGCCAAGTTGATAGTGTGTACATGTCTCCTTTGAAACCTGGTAAGGTCTTGTGCAGGTTTATGAAGTGATCAGGAAGTCAAGATAGGATCAAGCTAAAGTGCAGTGCCGTTGAACAATACCATGTAGGATTAGGACACCCTTCAGACTGGCTGAAAAAGTTCCACCAGAATCTACTTCAGTCCCTGGTGCAAGTGACCAGGGACGAGATATTGTAATGTTCTGCCCTTATGTTAAGGACTAGTTTTAGTGGAAGAAAGTGTGGTGTTATCAGATATCATTGAAATGCTGATATAGTTCCAACAGTGTAACCTGGAGGAAGCGGAAGAGGAAACAGGCATGCCTAACAGAACAAGTCCAGGATACAAGGAATTTACACCTCATTGGCTGCAACAGTGCTTTTGAACTCAGCCAGAAAGAGGTAGCAATGATGCGCCAAGGTAAGAGAAGGCTGTTCTCCTTGAACAACTGCAGAATTCTCTTGGGCAGGAGAGACAAGTGAGATGAAGCAGCAGCTGCAGACTGGCTCAAGGACTGAGTGGCACAGTGAAATGTGAACTAAATAATGTTTGTTGAGAATAAGGGCCTGCACAGTTTGCTATCACACTGATATATAATCATGAAGGACTGAAAATGATGTCACCTATACAAGCATTTTGGCCACAGCAGTCTGTGGGACTGTTAATTAAAAAAAAAAAAAAAACCAAACAAAAAAACTGTGGCTTTTTTTAACACTAAAGTTAGTAAAGACTGTATTTGTAAATTTGATTTTTAAATCCAAGGAAAAAGAAAAGTGCTAATCCAGGGAGAAATGAAAGATAGTTCACAGGTTTTGCCATGAAAGATCATTTGCCCTGCCATTTGAGACTGAATCAATAAACCATTAGATCGGTTCCCTTTTCTCATCTACGCAAAAAGTACAGTGATTTGAAAGACCAGTTTGCTTGCAAATAGGAATATAGATCTACTCCTTGTACAGAATTAGGACAACAACAGCCCTAGGCTTCTCAGGTTGACCAAAGCTGGTTAGGAAGCAGATGATTAATTGTGGCAGGTTTTGTGTACTTGTCTCTTCACATAAGGATGAGAGTGTAGGTCAACTTTCTGCCACTTTCTGATATTTACGCTACATTCCAGCAGGGATTCACATCATTCCAAAACTCCCTTCCTTACCAATGAGGCAAGAGAAGAGAAATGACCCCTACCTGTACTAACCCATTCCAAATGTCAGGAGACACAGATCAGTAACTGTGGTTGTAATGGTGTCAGAGTTTGAGCCCCCTCAGCTATGCCTGTCTGCAGTCCTGTGCTTTGAGCTAGAGGCTACTCAGGAAGAAAGGAACTACAGTTTTGGCAGTGTTCAGAAGAGCTGGAACAAGGCTTTTTTTGGCCAGAAGATGGAGGTGGGCTTCAACTAACTGAATTTTAAATTAGACATCTATAGCTAAGCTAATCACCCTAATTTCTCATTCTAGCCAGTAGAGAGATGAAGTTTTTCAGGGAGTGATTTTTCTGCCCTATTTTTAACCATCTGCTTTAGTCTAAGCTGTATTGCACCAAGAAGGAACTGTTTCTTTCCACTGCCTGTAAAAGGAGCTGAGATATTTAGTTTGCATTGTGCAAGATGAACCACACTCTAAGTCCCCAATTCATTTTTCTGCAGTACCAGCTGAAAATAAGAAGTTAACATCCAGCCAGAAACACACCCTAAATCCAGGCTGCAGAATTCCATTTAGAGAGCTCTGGAAATGAAAATGATGAAGTTGGCTTGAGAAAGACAGCCGATTTGTCACAGCTGGCAATGGAAATGGGTATTTCCATTGTAAGTTATATCCTAGTGAACAGGTCAATGCAAAGGGAAGGGTATCAGATCGGATGCTTACACATGTATACTTTAGACAATAGTTGGAGTCATTAGTTAATGAAGACCCTATACAAGTTTTTGTTCACAATATAGTAGTGTTCCTGGTAATATCCCTCCCATAACAGGGTTGGTACAAGGCATTAAAAAGTGTTGCATGCAGAACTCATAAGGAAATCATTCAGCAACATTTTGATCTCTGGTCTTATTTCAAAGATGTCAGCCTTCAGCTGGGTCTCAGTGTCATATAAATCTCCTACTTCGATGCCAGTCTGTGACACACTGACTAATTGGTTTTGACTGCTTTTAAAAGTCTGTCACATTGTTACTCTTGGAAACGTACATAGCTCATGTTGTTGCCTTTACAACAACTGTGTACTCTGAACTTGAAATCATTAGGAGTCACTTGGTATATTTTGCTTTAGTGGAGCCATTTTGGTTTCCCCTTCCCACCCCTGCCTTCAAGTGTAATTGTTATAGTTTCAGTCTTGCTGGGATGTACAGACTGGTCAGGCAAAGCTAGCACTTTGCCCATGTCACTGTTAAGAAGAAGTCAGTTACAAAACATGTGAGGGATTCAAATACAGGCGCTGAATCTTGCTGAGTTATGGGGGACCTTTAAATATTTTTTACTTCTTCCATTAAAGTTACAAAAAAGAGAAAGGAGAATGTGTGTGTCAGAAGGGAGAAAGGGGGAGAAAAAGAATTTAGAGCTTTGAAACATGTAGAGTATTGAGCAAGGATTTCATTTTAACTATGCCCTTCAATTGCTTTTCATTTAGCTGAAGAGTGATTTTGTAAGGAAAAAAATAAAGGGAGAGAAACTATTTAACAGTTTTTAAAAATGATTCCACATAGTAATATTTACTGTTTCTGGGAAGAAGTTAGTTTCTCAATAACCCATTAACTAACTTTTTCTTATTGGAACTGCTTTTTTTTAAATTCCTTTTTCCCCCTCAGTGTATTTGATGGTAATACAGAGCACATAAAGTGCCTCATTTATTAGTTATAAATTAGCTGAGATTGTCTGAAGGTTTTGATACTGTTGTTGTTAAAGTCTAATGCTATTTTCTTGAAGACAAAACAGGAATAACACATGGAAGTGGGGAACGAGAGGAACAGTGGAGTTGCAATAGTTCTTTCTGCTGACGATGCTTACTTGTAAGCCTCACTGATAAGGATAAATAGACATACGTACAGTTTTATTATGCACTAAAAAAACTAATAAACTTCTGCTACTATCAGGATGTTTAAAAAGCTTTTAGCTAGGTTGGTGGTTTTTTGTTTTGTGGGGATTTTTTCTTCATTCTTTCTTTCAATTTTTCTCTGATCATGGGTTCACAGCAGAATTGTAAATGAAACAGTCATGGTGGTCTACATCTTTTTTAACAGAAATGTAAGAAAAGAACTAGAACAGGAAGGGAAAGTGTCATTAAAGGAGAGGATCAAGGCAGGGTCAGGGTTTCCCCATCTCTGGCAGCGTTCAGAATTTACCCAGATGTAACAGAGAGATCAGTTATAAAGGTCAGTGACAGATTATGTGATTAAAGGCTCATCTCTGCAGGCACAGAGGAGCCCAGAGACAGAAAGGCAGGCTGGGGACCCCCAGTCTTAGACATGAGCCCCTGCCCCAGTTTCTTCCAGGACTGTCCCAGGAAAGCCTTAGCCCCATGGGCTGGGGGAGGCACCCACCCAGTGGGACAACAGAGGAGCTCTCTGGGTCACCTCACAGACCAAGGGAGGTCACTGCCTGGGATATGGGACCCATGATGGGATGCAAGGGAAGAGCAGTGAAATGGCAATGGTCTGGGCAGGGTGCAAGAGAGGCCTCTATCTTTGAGCTGGCTATTGGAGGGGCCAGGAAGTCCAAGCCAGCTACTGAGGAGTCCGTGAGGTCTCGGGATCAACCGTTTGCATGTTTGTGTCTCTGTGTGAGAGTTATCTAGACAAGGGTCCAAGGGTCAGCCTCTAAGCAGACTGGATGTCTAAGGACTGTTACTGCAGGGATCCACAGTGTGTATGTGTTGGTGTGTGCGAGTGGGTCTGTGTACCATTAACAAGAGTGGGGATCTTATGTCCCAGTGTTGGCAACTTTGAGGACTTGAGACGCAGGGCCAGCTACTGGGCAGACTGAGCATCTGAGGTCAATTACTGCAGGGATCCACATTGCATATATGTATATATATTTTCCACTAAATGACTTTCATCCTGATCAGTCAGAGAGGAGAACAGGGCAAGGCCTTTGGTGCTGTTTAGGCTTATGTGTTTGCTGAGCATTTTTGTCTGTGTTGATCTGTGTGGCTACCTGTGTGCATGTGCATATGTGTATGGTATATGCCTGTTTGTGCACATGCCTACTGGTAACATACACTCCGCCTCGCTGCCGGCTGGACTTGGGGCATGGAGATGTGACAGCATCACCTCTGTTAGTGTACCAGATTTGATAACTGCCTAGCAATGAGGACAACTGGAATCAGGTTGGAGATGCTTGCTTTACAACTGCAGGGACCTGGTGGGAAGTGGCAAGATGATAGCAATTTTGTCTGTTGCAATAGTTCATATAGCTTCAGGACAGTAGGAGTCTCAGCTGCACCAAGAGGCAAGATACCAGCCCAAGCAGCAACAACTCTTCTGCTTTGCAACTGTTTTCTGGCTCCAGGGAAATTCTTGCCCAAGTTGTGGAGTAAATCTGGGAACCACTGCCTGATGGGGAGGTGAGTTGCCACTAAATTGCCATTCTGTGCATGAGTTGACAGCTTTTCCTAAGGTCTGATTTCTACAAAACAAGACTATTAATAATTAAGGAGTGAGTAAAAGCCTGTGTCACTCCTCAGCTATTTGGTATTGACATTTGATGACAGCCACATTTTTTAATGTGACTTAGATGCTGGGCTTTCCGTAAAGCAAAATAAAATATGTCTGTCTAACTGAATTTAAGTGATCATCTACTTTCCACTGTTCCTGATCATTCTCCATTAAATATTCACTCCCAAGACAGCCTTCCTATCTATTCCCACATTTTTAATCTTATATGGGTGACATGTGTCAAGTTAGATGCCCCATGATGCCTTTCTCTTTCATTTTCTATTATTCTATTAATCTATAACTAATTATTTTGTTAACTGGTTGATCCTAGGTTTTGGCATGCAAAATCTGGCCCACTGCAGTCACTCCAGATTCTTGGAGTTGCCCCAATATGATCTATAAAGATGTTCAGGTTATATCAATAGGAGACTAATTGGACTGTTTATCTCCCAGAGTTTGCATTATGAACAGCTCAATGTAACAGTTCATTTAGGCTTCTGTTTTCCAAAGTAAGACACTGTGTGGGCTCTGTTGCTTGAAAAACAAATGCAAACAGTAAGAAAGAGCCCAACAAGTGACATCTGTGATTTACTTCTCACTGAGTCTGAGACCTGAAACAATAACTGGAAACATAAGGAGTGAGGAATGCAATTCCTCCCTTCTGGAATGAAGGACAAGACATGAAGCTTCGTATGAGAGCAGCCCTAGGAACCCACACTGCTTTTCTCCCAGATGACTACCGGGGCGGAAATTCTTTGTCACTTTTTCTCTCCATTCTCTGACCTGATCAATCCTGAGTTCTTTTCTGTAAAGTGAAGAAAATTCAACAGGAATTTAACCTCCCCCTTGATCTTAATAGGCTCCTTGTTAGGGAATATGTCGCAATGAGGAAAACGTGTGTGTTTGAAGTTATTCAGGCATAAGGGTTTGTTCTAGGTGCAGCCTCTAAAAAGAAGTTGATCTGTTTGCACTTTAAAATAAACAGTAAGTGGTGTTGTATTTTCTCAGCAGCTGAACAAGACTTTCTTTACACTTTCTCTGAGAGCCACCAGATCCAACTACTTAGAAGCGATGCATCCTGCTTCCTGATCCTGTTTTAGCTTAGGTGGTAGAATCTGAGATGTTTCTGGGCTGATAGATTTTGACCTCTCCATTAATAAGCTGTACAGCCAGAGGAAACATACCCACAGCAAGTCTGGGGTTGACACCAAGCTGGGGGAAGCCGTTGTTACCCTGCAGGGCAGGACCACTGTTCAGAGGGCTCTCAACAAGCTAGAGAGATGGGCTGACAGAAAACTCATGGAGTTCAACAAGATCAAAGGCAGGACCGTGCCCTTGGGAGACGTAGGGCACAATGTCTGATTTAACAGTTCCCAGTAGAAGGGACATGTTAACAAACTGGAGCAAGTGCAGCGAGGATCTCTTAATATGGTTAGTGTTTGGAGCAAAAAGGTACCACGAGAGGTTGAGTTGGTTTAGGCTGGAGAAGCAAAGGCTCTGAAGGCATCTAACAGCTGTCTTCAACAACCTAATGGAGCCAGACTCTGCTCAAAACTATACAATGAAAGGACAAGAGGCAACTGTCAAAGATGTAAAAGGGAAGTTTCTGAGAGATATAAGGAAAAAACCCTTTACAATGGGAGTGGTTATCCACAGAACAGGCTGTCCAGAGAGGCTGTGAAGACTCTGTTCTTGGAGACATTCAAACATCAACTTTTCACAGACTTGAACAACCTGATCTAACTTCAAATTTATACATGCACAGAGCAGGTGGAACCTCCAGAGGGTCTTTCCAACTTAAGTTTTTTCGTATTTCTGTATGTATACACAAAACTTTACATCACTCTGGAAACCTGAACTTCCTTGGAGTCCAGATAACAGTTAAGTAGGAGCTTTGTGGATCATAATGTTGTTATTTTACTACTGCAGACCTACCTTAAGTCCTGGTCCCATGACTTTCAGATCACTTATCCACCTACCCTGGTTCTAAGAACTGCATGACACATCAGCAAATGCACTGAGGAACTATCTAAAAGAAATGGATACCCTGATGCTTCTACATATTGTGCTCTGTGGGCTTCCCCTCTGGTAGAGCAGGTTGGGCTGTCAGCTTCTTTGTATCAGAAGACCAATAGTCAGTTTAGAATCTCAGACTTTTGCCATTTTCCTTTCTCCCTCAAAAATAACTTGACCTGATGAAAATTCAATCTGTTTTTAACAGCAAGGAAAAATTTAGCAGCAATAAAAACTGAGGGCTTATAATGGGTCTTGACAGGTGGGTGAATGAAGAAGAAAGATTTGAAATAATTTTCAAGGGTAGTTCAGTCCCAGAATTTGATTGGGGATCACTATCTATTGTCTGATGTTAGTATTTATTCCTTAAGGTATTTCAATTCACTGCTGAAGTAAATGCTAGGAAATGGAACAACTGTCAAAGCACCTTAGCTTTAAGGCCCACATTGCTAATCATGACACCCATGCCCCAAGGCCTTGAACCTCTAAGTTCTTGTTCAACAAGGACAGCAGGTGGGAGGGGAAGCTGTACATGAACACAAGTAAGATTAAGCGCTAGGTTTATTTCTCTGCACAGAGTGGAAGTGAAATGTCAGTTTTCCACAAAACTACTTTTTTGTTTGCAAGAATGGGAAGAAAGAAAGGGCTATTGTTCGCCAAAGAATGTCGGATCTGACAAATTAGTGTACCACATCCACAGCCAGTTTATGCTGATTTACACCCACTAAGGGTCTGGCCTGCATGCTGAAATATAAAACTCAGCTCGGTAATGAGACATGTACTCATGTGGGCCTGTTAGCCCCATTACAGCTATTCAGGAATCAATTGGTAGCTGCACAGCTCAAGTTGCTTTCCTCTCTCTGTCCTGCTTTTTTACCTCATGCTTTCACATGAAACAACTGGCATCTGCCCAGAATGAAGGATCAGCTTGCTAAATCCATTGTGTATGCTTTTGTTCACTTGCCAAAAAAAAGCTTCCTGATCTTCTGGATTGATCAGGGTGTTCAGAGCTTCATTTGCTAAACAAAAGCAAAGCAAAAAAAATATAAGTGTTATCTGGCTACTGTCTCAGGGAACATTCTTACTGATTTGGAAAATTTGGCTCTAGTTTTTTATGCAATTTTTCATTTTGTTCATCGCATTGGGAATTTTACAGGGGTATGTGCATTGTTCCCTTTGTGGTTTCAGTGAATTTCATGGGCAATTCTGCTGGTCCATGGGTGACTTTGGCACCTGTTGTTTAGCTTTATTTGAGTTCTTCCCCATCAATCAAATTTAGAGCTGGTATAACTAGATCCAACTTCAATGAAGCCCTTAACTTTAAATGATTTAGTGATATGCAACAAAGCACGCTTACAATGTTTCCTAGTAGGGGCAGATTTTGAGAGAGATTCATGTACGTTTAAGTTAGTGCTCAAAGGAACACTGTATATCAATGATATCCTAAGAAAGATGCTTTCAGGGACCTCCCAGGGGACTCTACCATTTTCCGTGGGGAAGCCTGGGCTCATCACTTGAGCACTCAATCTGCTGTAGGCACCTAGTTATGTACATCCCATAGTATCTATACCTCACAAATTCTGCTTCAAGTAAAGAAACTGTTCATAGCATCAGTACCAGGAAGTACGTTGGCTGAATATTCATGAAGATTCATACTAATCACTGGTACCTAAGATACACAGGTATTAAAATGCCTCACAAAGCTAGGTTGCACAAGAAATAAATCAGAAAAGAAGCTTCGGAATAATTTTATAAATCTTTTATGTCAAGAAGAAGAGATGAATCTTGAGATTGGATATGGGGACAATTGTTCAGTTAATTAGCCATGGAAAGCATATCATTTAATTATAATGTAACTGTTTTATGGAATTTGCTGGTTTGCATGAGAACCTATTGAAACAAAAGTCTAGGAAAATGAAATTTGCTAAGATTATAAAGTAACCTGAGGCCCTTCCAGATCAAATTCCCTGAGGTGAATTAGCATCAACATTGGCCCTTTTTAAGAGCATTTGTTATACAGCAAGACGTGTTCCTTCACAACGGTGCTTCAGTGGGGTGGAGGAAATAGCTAAAGGCTCTCATTTGATTGTGATTTGTCAATAGAAACTCCAGTTTCTCACCTATCTGCTGAAGAAGTTTTCTCAGTGGTAATGGAAAATCAATGCACTTCCTGGAAGGCAGGATTTGATTTCACAACTTTGAAAACAAAAGAAAACAAAAAATATATTTATAAGAGAAGAAGATGTTCACAGCCAAACACATTCAGTAATTTCCCATAGTTGTACTTTCTCTCTACAATTTAATTTTATGACACATCCTAGGCTAGAGGTGTATCTTTGTCTCTTCCCACATTTGGAGTGTTCTCTGGTGCTACTCTGCTCTTTCCTCCCATGTAGGAAACACCAGTGGAGTAAGAAGGCATGGAATAATGTGTGGAGGGGAGGAGAAAGTGGAAGGAAGGGAGGAAGGGATTACGAGAGGAAGGGAGGATGGGAAGAACAGAGGGAAGGAAGCAGGAAGGAAGGAAGGAAGCAAGTCTTGGCTGTTTCTCAGTTCAGTTGCTTCCCTTCTTTCTCCAACATGTGGAAGGAGGCTGTGCCAGTGCACCTCAGCCTAGTTCATGGGTGCTGCAGCCCATCCCCGTCACCCAGGGCTTCACTATGGCTCAGGGCATGCCCACTGGCACAAAAGGTCCAAAGAGGTGAGGCAGTTCTGGGAAGTTTGGGACATTTTTCACTTTTTGGCAGTACCACAGAGAAATGACAAATCCTATATGCTCCCCCTGTGCCCTTGCAGGAGGGTGGCTGGAATGACTCCCCAGGGGGAAGTGTATTTTAAAACAGCCTGCTTTCTGTTCTTACTCTTGTGCATCACTTAAAAAAAGCAATACTGAGCCTAAAAAGAGACTTGTCTTTCCACTCAATGCATTAATTTTGACTTCTTGATTTTTTAATTTTCTTTTTATAGTTTGTGGCCTTGCATGCTCTTAAAGGGACTTTTCTTCAGTGATTCAAGGACAAATCCTATCCCTTTGGGTGTGATTGAAGTTTGGGCTCCTCATTTCTCTCAAAGAAATTGTATAAGTTCTTCAAGAAGATATAGCAAGTATTTTTATGTCTTTGGGATGTGGGGATGATCTCTTTAGCAACAATTCTCTGATTTGGGGAACACTATCATTTTGTATTCCCTACCTCCTGAGGCAGACAGGAAGAGCGAATTAAGGAATGTGACTTTTTTTCCTACGTAAACTTCAGTGTCTTCTGTGTAGAAATATCTAGAAAAATGACATTACCATTTCACCACCAGCAAAAAAGCACAGTGTATGTGGGTTTGATGACGTGCTCCAGTGCAGCAGGAAATGAAAATGAGACCCTTTTCTATATAACTTTTTCTCGCAGGATAATGAGAAAAAGACACATCTAATGATTGCCCATAGTCAGTAAGGATGCTTGCAGAAAAGCAAGACAAGTAGGTTCAGCACTGACAGTCTTTCTCAAATGAAAGTCCTGAAAATTGGGATATTCAGCACTTTGGAACTGCTTTCTCTCTATCTTTTTGTCTATTCCTTTTAAAAAATTAGCCCTTGGGCTTAAGAACATTTCATTGGGAGTATTGTATGCCCACGTAATGGTTTAGTTTGGCCAAAAGAAGAGAATGGGAAAAAAAAAAAAGGTTTCAGCAAAACGTATGCAATAAGCTCTACTTCTGAGGGTGCATCCATTTTGAATCACTGCTCAGCAGTAATTAATTTCCACTTGATATTTCCACAAAGCCATAATACCATGTATTTTCTTACTGCTACTGCTAATCCTGCCACTAAACTCTGTATTTCAGAGTGCTCACCTCAGTAATAAAATATTGTTATCACCATTCTTTTTACTAAGTGACAGCCAATTAGGATCTAACAGGTATGTTGCAAAATTTGGGATTTTATCCTCTGTTTATAGAGGACCATGGTTAATTCTTCTTGGTGACTGTCAATCAGTCTGTTGCATTGCTGTTGTTTATGAATGATAGGTTTAGGTTTCTTGGCTCCATTTCTAAATTTAAAAACAAAGAACAAAGACTCTAGACCTTATAACATTGTTTCTGAGTTCCAGTAAGTCACCTGGCATGTTATTTCAAGCTGTTGCTGTTATCACTGTACTCAGAAAATAATTTATGTTTGGCTAAAACATGATTTTCAGAATGGCATCCAGGCTCATTTAGAAAACCCAACAGATGGATGGTGTTAGTAACCTTAATTTAAGGACCTAGTTATTGCTTAAGCTTAAAACAACTATTCAACCATTCCTCCTAAAGAAAGGATGGAATTCAGCTTCAGAAATACAGGTCCCTAACACCATTTAATATGCCTCAGGTCATCCAAGGTGCCTGCATGTGAATGATGGGAAAGAAAAAGAACTCACGGAGTGACAGCAGGACGTCAGGCAGGATATTCCCTCATACCTACACAGACATTAAACATCTGCATATTGGTTGCTCAATTCTGACTTCAGTCTCTCAAGAGGGAAAGATGAGATGATGCCTTAGACAACAGGAGAAGATCCTGACCACCAAACTTAGGAAGACACAATTTCCCTCCAGAGATCTTCACTCTGTTGTCCTTCACTGTCTCTATCAGAAATGCAAACACATACTTTAGGATGCCAGGTTCACCAGGAGCTTAAAATTTGGGTATAAATGAGAAGGCTAAATGAACTGTGTTGGATCCTTCTCACAAATAAATAACTACGTTAATAGTGTGTTCCAAATATGACTCACCTCCACTATTTAAAAAAAAAAAAAAGTGTTTTATTTATCATTTGAATTTGCCTGTTGTCACTATCTAGCAGTTTGTTCTCATTATGCCTTTAACACCTAAACTGAAGAGCCCTTTGTTTCCTGCTATTTTTGTTGGTGACACACATTAATCAACTTCTCAAACACCTTTCACATAAACTAAGCAGGCTGTGCTTTTAAGTCGTCCTTTTCCCTAAGGCATTTTCTCTAACCCTTTAATACTTTCCGTAGGGGTTTTTTGTGTTCTTTCAAACTCTTCAAAATCCTTTACAAACTGCAGATCCCAGAACTGGACACACTATCAGGCTAACTTCTTGGGCAGTGGAGGGGGAGGTGCTGATCTCCTGTCTCTGGTGACCAGCGATAGGGCACGATGAAATGGAATGAAGCTGCGTCAGGGGAAGTTCAGATTGGACATTAGGAAAAGGTTCTTCACGGAGAGGGTGGTCAATCACGGAACAGGCTCCCCAGGGAAGTGGTCACGGCACCAAGCCTGTCAGAGTTCAAGGAGCGTCTGGACGATGCTTTTAGTCATATGGTTCAGTTTTAGGTAGTCCTGCAAGGAGCAGGGATTTGGACTCAATGATCCTTACGGGTCCCTTCCAACTTGAGATATTCTATAATTCTATGATTCTATATATAAAAATCACTGTTTGACTCATTTGCATATCTGTTCTTACTTTCAGAGGTTTTTTTCTACCTCTTCTTCCATATCATTGGAAGGAAGGCTGATGTTGAGCTTTTGATGTTAAATAAGCCTTTTAAGAGCCATTGCTTTCAAGGGGGGAAACCCTTATTCTTCATTCTTTAAGGCTGCATGACCCTTACAGCTTTTTTCCCCAGACATCTAATTTTTCATTAGGCTCTATAAAATAGATTAGACTAGCCTTGTAGCTTAGTATTATTGTTTGTTCTTATCTTTATTACACCTTTGTTTGAGTTATCCAAATTTTATATTTACTTCAGCTCTTTAATTCTGATGTTGAATAACTTACTATCCAAGTTTTGATCTTTACACAGTCCTGCTAACATGAAATTCAGCATGACCTGGATATTGACTTATTAAAATGTCAGATGGATATTCTTAATCTTTGTAGTACACACATTATGATTTGTATGCTGATACTTTCAGTTAATATCATGTTGGGTTAAGTGAAATGTCTATGCATATTAGATTAAAGCAGATATACCTTTACCAGTAAGGCTTGCTATCAGAGTGAGACTTAGGGGGGAAAAGGATAAAGAAATTTTTTACTTGCATTTGTGGCTTATGCTAAGGCTAAAATATCTGAGAATTCAGAAAACTAACATGTACTGTTTCTTGACTGCAAACTTGCAATTTCATCAGCATCTCTGATGAATTTTCCTACAGAACTCCCAATTATCGTTGATGTTCTTAATTATAAATTTATCTTTCCTCTTAGTTATACTCCCAAGTTTACTTCCTTGGAGTAAACTATCCCTTTCATAATTTTGGATCATCTTTTGTTCAGAACACATTCTAAATATGAGATCTTGATCGCTGATTCCTAGTTAGCTTTCAGCTTCCAGTCTAGTGGATTCATCTTTTTTCAATGATGATGATTAAAAAAAACCCCAACATTATTTTAGTTACACAGAGGAGAAGAATGAGATTAAATGACTGTTGTGATTTAACCCCAGCCAGCAACTAAGCACCATGCAGCCGTTCACTTACTCCTCCCCGCTCCCAGTGGGATGGAGAGGAGGATTGGGAACAAAAAGTAAAACTCATGGGTTGAGATAAGAATGGTTTAATAACTAAAGTAAAATAAAATATACTACTACTACTACTACTACTACTACTATTATAATAATAATAGTAATAATTGTAATGAAAAAGAATATAACAAAAAGAGAGTGAAATAAAACCCAAGAAAATACAAGTGATACACAATGCAATTGCTCACCACCCGCTGACCGATGCCTGAGCAGTGATCCACCCCTCCCGGCCAGCGCTCCCCAGTTTATATACTGGGCATGGCATTCTATGGTATGGAATACCCCTTTGGCTAGTTCAGGTCAGCTGCCCCGGCTCTGCTCCCTCCCAGCTCCTTGCACACCTGCTTGCTGGCAGAGCATGGGAAACTGAAAAGTCCTTAAATTAGGATAAGCGCTACTTAGCAACAACTAAAACATCAGAGTGTTATCAACAGTATTCTCACACTAAATCCAAAACACAGCACTGTATCAGCTACTAAGAAGAAAATTAACTCGGTTCCAGCTGAAACCAAGACAATGGCTCACTCAAGACTTTTCAGATACAGAGACAGACAGTTTCAGAAACTGTCTCTTTGTCAGAGACAGTATAGCACAGATCTCAATCCTAAATTAGTGCCTTCAACAAAAGACCATCCTGTCAAACACATAATGTTGGCCCCACATCTATCTGAGGCCCCCATCTGTTTTCATGCATAAACAGATGGCAAATAGAACTTTTTAATGTGAAATCTTATTCCCCAGGTGCTACAGCTTCAAAAAATTATATTAAAAAAAATTCATAATAATTGGAAGATGATGTTAGAGTACACCAAACACTCACAATGTAAATCCCACTACAAAATGCAATTTTTTTTTTACTACTGACTAGGTATATTATCAGAAAATAGTCTGATTTGAACGACAGAGCAAATATTTATTTTCTCATTTATACTTTATTTAATACAAATTCATGAAAGCTCTAACTGCAGTTAAATGAGGTGTACATGATAACATCCACAGTGATCTAGTTTGTAATAACATATTAGTAAACAGATATTTCTGTAAATGTCATTAAAACTTGGAGTGTTGCATGGGGAGCACAGGGTCCAAACCTACCATGACGTCTTCTTTTGCAGATCAAAATTTCCAGTATATTTCAGTACTTTGGTTAGTATGGAAGAAGGATGAGGGTTTACTGGGAGTCTTGCGGAAGACATTGTATTCAACGAGTTAGTTATCTTGAGCAAACTCTGACAGCCATGGTGGGCCTTGTGCTAAGGCTTGATATACCTATAAATGAGCTTGAGTGACGACAGTGTAACACTAGACATAAAAATAAAGGGGAACGTGCTGGAAGGCTCTAGGTATGAACTGTTCCTGGATGCAGTTCCTATACACATGTAGCTACGTATGTTCTGGTAGGCATAAAAAAATACCTGTCAAAACAAATGTATAGTTTTGTTTGTTATACTAGATATAAAGAGCCATGGTAGTGAGGGGGTGGTAAACCTCTCCACAGACGGGATCTGCGCAGCATGCTATTGCTGTTCATTTGGGATCTGTCTGATGCTGCATGAGAGTGGGGTTCCCAACATCTGAAGGAACATACGATTTATTCACTATCTATATTTCTCTTCCTAATTCTTATCGTGTTGTTACTACTATTGCTGTTACAGCAGTTGTGTTACACCACTTGCTGCTGTGCCTTTCTTACTGAGATCTGGAAAGAACCCTGCACCCCTCCTGATGCAGAACAGAGGGCTAAGGAGAAATAGTAAGACTTGCACAACCTCTATAAATTGAAATTCACATTTCTCCTGCTTTACCTTTTGTAAGAAAAATGTAAGTGTATTGCAAAAATAGACCATCTTAGGATGTGTTTCTGACTTCTTGCCCATTGGTAACATCTTAGTTCACCAGAAATAGGCCAGTGCTGCAGGCTCACTGTATCTCAGTTCTTTAGTTCTGCAATACTATGTACACACAAGTGCATTATTTTAGTTATGAACCATGTTTCCTAGCAGATTTCCACTGCACAACAGAAACAGACTACAGTGCAAGGAACAGCTGTAGTGCAAATGTTCCGGCTATCATGTTGGCCATCAAACTAGAATTTTGAAATGCCAGACAAGGCAGTATAGTCTCTTACAAAGTGGAGGGAAAATTGGTTTAGCTGGGACAGGTGTATTTCATGTGGTGACTAAATAAGTCAGTTTTAGAACAGTTTTAGCTTGTGGTGTGCTACAAACAGTAGTGAGAGAGTTGCTAGTCTAGAAAGCATCTAACTTTTTTTACTTTTATGAAAGAGAAAATGATGCTGTTGTTCACAAAGCCTCAAGTCTAGCGTGACTAATTTAGCATCTAATTTAGGCATGGGTAAGCCTCATATGTAGTGTTCTAAATATGTGCAGTAGAGAGAGAAGGAAGTGTGGTGTTAAGAATAGAAGAAATTGGTGGGAAATGAACCAGTTCTCCTAAATGAAATATTTTAACCCCATAACTATTCAGTGGAGAGCAATAACATGTCTCTGACAGCCTGCTTAGCATCTTCTAGTTTGACTAAATTAGGTCCCTGGACTAAAAAAACTTGTGAATATAGTTGGAGGTTTACCAGTCTGCAGAGAATTTGAGCAAAGTGTGGTGAACTCAAGCCAGTGTCACAGTGAGAACAAACTGCATCGTCAGCAGGTCAAGATGTAGAAAATCTGTAAAATAATAGAGGAAGTAAAAAGTAGCATGCTAGGGGAAAAAAAAAAAGAAAGAAAAGGAGCAGAATAGAATAAAATACTTCATAAAAATATACACATCAATCAACAAAAAAACTCTTTCGAACCCCCAAGCACATAGGGAACTGTTATCTGTGGCATTTTGTTCACTATAGACATTGCAAAAATTTACTGTGATTTTTAAAAAATACATATTATGCAGCTATTTCTACTATTCTATTATTTATTACAATTTATTTGTATTTTGACAGCATTAATAATATACATATAAAATATTTGTCTGTAAGTTTCTACGTAGGGAACTCACCTGGATTCCAGTTAATAGACTATTTTGCACTGAAAAATCACTACATAAAATCCTATTAAGGACTACTCTAACCACTAGGCTAGATATTCATATCCACACTTGCTTTCACTTCCTGTCAGAATACAGAAATGTCTGTAAATTAAAATTAAAGAAGTAATAGAATAAAATTAAATGCATTAAAAGGAAAATTAAAAGAAATATATACTTCTGTTTAGCAAAACAGCATCCATGATGGGATCTCCTGTCCTGGATCTGAGCATAAGATTAAGGATATCTGTTTTTCCGTCTTCTTTAGAAAGTGCTCTAAATTCTATGTTCTGTTGAGAGATAGGAGGCACTTCCTCTCCTTCTCTTTATATTTCATTCTTTCTCTATCTTCTGTAGAAAACCTTCTGTCTAGTGCTCAGCGTGTTATAAGTCTTGTGAAGTGCTTAAAGACAACCTCCTGGGTAAAGTCCCTCTGCAAACACAGACGAATATTTAGTTTGTGGCTCCATATCTTGGCATGAAGATGCTCTGACCTGTCAAGATGAGGCAGCTCTGGCCGCATGCCACAGCTTAGAGTGAGACACAGGCCAGGGACAGACCCACCTATGTGATTACAACAGCGTTATGTGATACAGTAGAGCACATGAATCCAACCAGCACCAGTGGAAGCTAAAGAAAGACACTTTTTTTTCTTTTTCCCCTCCACCCTAATTATTTAATGTCCACAAGCTGGGATTTAATGTAATCTATTTTAGGAGTCACATGGGAGGTCAGGATTAGGTTTGGAGGGTCATTTCAAATGGCAGTTTGGGACCATGGGATCATAGGATAATTCAAGCTGGAAGGGACCTCAGGAAGTCTCTAGACAAAAACCCTGCTCAAAGCAGGGGCAGCAACGGGCTCAGACCAAGTTGCTAAGGTCTTTATCAGGTTTAGTCTTGAAACTTTACAGTATCTAAATGCTAGCTGACTTTTTTTCTTTTCCTTTCTTTTTCCTTTTTGTTTCTTTCCTCCTTTTTTTTTTTTTTAATGTTCAAATTCCTGTCTTTGATTCAGCAACCATAATATGCAGAGTTTCCTACACAAAACTGTAGCCAAACATATGTTTGACATGTCCAGACTCTGAGCCAGCTAGACGTGAGGTGTGAATGATCTTAATACTATGCAATTATATTAGCTCCGGGCTGAGCCTCACTAAGTACTTTTACCCTCTCTACAACCTCTTCTCTGTCCACAACATCCAGTGTTGCTGTTCCCTAAATAATGTTGAGTAAGATCAAGTAAGCTGTTGCATACAAGCTCTCTGCATACAAACTTTCATGCAGAAAATAACTAGTAAAGCACATGGGGCCAATTCAGAGCAGAGCATCACTGGTTTTGTCTCTCTCCTGAGCCTTCTAGCAATTCTTCAAGCTGCTTGGAATTTGCCCTATCCTATGCTGTTGTACACCTCCTGCTTGGAGAAACTTCATTCAAATCCTGGACATCCCCACCACATCAGGCAATACCTACAATTTCTAGTAGTATTTCAAAATTCATCCAAAAAATTGGGATCATGCTTATCGGTTTCTGAGAGTCAGAAATGATCTGCACTGTGTAGATGACCAACTTTGTTGATTCAAAGAGTGGGTATACAGTCCAATTTCAAGAAGCAGGATATCTCCTGGGTTTTTCTTATTCCAGGTCATGTATAGCCAAGCCTCCTGTTTACCGTTGATAGGATGTTCTCCTCCTCTGTCCCCTATGGCTGGTCAAAGATGAGATCAGCCACTCCAGCTCAACTTTTAGGTTTAGAAAAGGCAAACTAAAGCAAAGAGGAAAGGAGAACTATAAATGTAATATATCTCAGATAAAAAGGTGTATGTTAGCTGAGCAGCCATGACAAGAAAACAGATTGAGGCATTTAACAATGCAGCACGTCATAGTTAAAAAAAAAAACCCTGTAAATACAGAGTTACACATCTTAGTTGATTTTAAGCAATTACTTGAGCTATTGGGCATAGTCTCCCTGATTTAATCAAATATATTAAATAAACAAAATGTCTGTAAGTAATTCCTTTCTTTTTTTCCCTGGGTTTGTGTTTATATTTTTTTTTTTCCCCACTGCATTGAATTTATCTAAGACAGCTGTACCTTTAAATATGTAATTACTTTGCCTACTGCTGCAGAGCTTTCCTTGGGGGAAAAGTATCAGAAGAACAGTTATCCGCACCTCGGATGAAGTGGAAAATTTAGTTGTAAGTGGCATTTACTGCTCTCTTCAGTAGCAATAATCCAACCATTGAAACGTTACTAAGATTGCTTCTTTTGACCCTTTTTAACAAGATCACAGCTTTCAGCATTTCAAGTACCTTTATCAACCAGACCCAGCAGTGGCTTCAGGAAAGGCATTACCTGATGTGGGAAGCTTCAAGGTGTCAGAGAGAGTCAATCAGCCCCAGTCCTAAGCAATTCTTATCAGAAATCCTTTGCTCTTTACTTTGTACAATTGTTCTCTTCCTTATTGATGTGGGGGCTGTAAGATTGGTTGAAGAAAGAACTTTATGAGTAATGTACAGGCTTTTTCTCTGCATAAGTGTCTTTTATGAAACATCAACTTATTAAGACAGTTACTACAGGGTGTGCGTTGGAGGTGATGTGAGTGAAAAGCCTTCAGAGATGAGCTCTACAAAACACTAGGCAACCTTTAAGGCGGTCAGAGTAAAAACCAGCAGGTCCCATCAGCATGGTCTGTACAAGATTTCTAGTGTGTCACCAAAGTCACAGAAAATTTCCTCTCCTCCTCTTCTCAGTTGCAGTACATCTCTGTGTTCAGGGGAAAGATAAGTTGATATTGTGATCTACAGCAGCAGGTGAAGGTACTCCATGATGGAAGATAACCTTTGTCAACATCAAAAATTAGGGGTTGGAGAAGAAGCAGATATTGAGCACAATTAGCTGTTTGGGATAATTGGGCAACACTTTCAAAGTTCAAAATCACAGGGTGTTTTGGACTTCCAAAGTTAGTAAGAAATAGAGGTCAGAGGGAAATTTAACTTCAATTTTCTATTCTATGAAGATATCAAAGGAACTACTCACTCTTTCTTGGTATGTTGGGAAAAGAAAAGAAGCAGAAGTGGTTGGGCTCATGTGTCTTCATCTTTTTCTAAGTGTCACCACTGTATTTACTTTCTGTGCTGTATATCTTGCAACTTTTACATGGATTAAATAATTTTAGACTCCATTGCAAAATATTTCAAGATCCATTGCCAAAAAATTTTGGAGAAAAACTAAATATCCTTATCATACTAATGTGATAATTATTGATCATTAAATTGTTGATTACTTAAAAATGTATTATTATTATTGGAAGGTTTTCAAAAATTTAAACAAACAATAATAACCAAATTCACATCTAACTGAAGTATTCTTGCATCATGTGCATAGTCCACTTGTATGTTTCTTATGAGTGATGAAAACTCATATGAATAAGTTTTGTAGCATGAAAAAGTATTATTATTGAGGTCTATTAACAAATACAACAATTTTGTGAGGATCTGGTATATTCTCCATCCTTTGAACCTTCTTGATGCAGTGGGAATCCCATTCTACATAAATGGCAAGCAGTAATCAATGGAATTGATGCAGCAATCAAAAAGTGGAAAAGCATGGGGATGTCAGACTTAAGGCCTGTCTAAGCCTACAAGAATCATGGTTGTTATGAAGATCCACTAGAAAGCAATACTGCAAACGTCATATTCAACTATCTTTGATTCCTGGGACTGAGTGACTATATGTTCTAGCCGTGCAGAGAAGGATCTGGGGGTCCTGGTGACACCAAGTAAAACATGAGCCAACAATGTGCCCTTGTGACAAAGAATGGTGTTCTGTAAGGTGAACCTGGTGTTGCAAGCCTGCATGCTAGAATTGTATATTACTTTCTGTTTTCCTGAATCTATCTATAGAGTTTGTGTGTGCTCAATACAGCAACATTCAAAGGATTTGTTTATACATTCGGTAAAGATCAATATCTTTTCAATATGCCTAGAATAGCTTAATGAGTGTCCTGAAAACCTTATTCAAGATGAAAAATTGATTGGATGTGATTCTTGTTTGAGACCACCTATGAACTCATTGATTTTTGTTGGATGTCAACTTTGCAAAATGCTTCTTAGAAGTTTTCAACTCTGAAACATCTGTGGTGAAATGAAAAGCCCACCTGAGTCAATAAAAAGCTTTGATACCCTTCTAGTGTTGAAAAATTTCAGCAAGTGTACACATTTTGTAAAAGGTATAACACATTAGTGTCCATTGGTTCCCTCCTTCAAAGCCTGCATTTCCTATTGAATGTTAGATGAGTTCGTGGCACCATTCAAGAAAAAGAAAAAAGGAAGAGAGACACTTCAGGTTTCACTTGCAGTAGGGATTAAAACATTTTCTTGGGAAGGAGAATTAGTGATCCCTACCCAGGCTCTCCTATAAAGTGCCAGAGGAAAGGTATGATTCCCAACTCATGCTTTTCAGAAGACAGAGATTTTAGTAATGCTCTCTGAGGGAAGCAGGTTTTTAACTTCCAAATATCTCAGTCCTCTCAAGATTCATAAACTGATCCTTCTCCTGAAATTAAATAGCTAAACCCTTCTCTGAAAAAGGAGAGAAAGGAGAAAGATTGTAATTTCCTGCAAAAGATAGCTAGATGAGAAAATAACTCTCTGCCTTTTAGTCCAGTAGTTAAAATGGTCTTCTAGAAATTGAAAAGCTTAAGTTCTGTCTTTCTGTCTAAGCTATATCAAACCTACCCTTCTTAAGTAAATGCACTAACAGAGTATAATGTATTTGAGGGTATATTGTTCCCATTTGTCTCCTGTTGAAAACACTCCACTTTGTAAAAGTATATAGATGAATAAATAAATAAAAAAATAATAATCTTCAGCTACTCACAGGTTTAAGAACAGAGAGCCAATCTTCTGTCCTAAATGATTGCTGTTATTGTTTCCTACAGTCTCAACTGATGAATATTTATTAAATTACAAAAACTGAAACAACTTCAATAAAAAATTATAGGAAAGTCTGATATCTGAATGACCGTGTCTGGTCTCAAGTGACTTTTCATAGGCTATTTGAGTGCAAGTACTGTCAGGCAAAGCTCAGGATTGTATTTGTCTTTCCTTTATGAGTTTCACTGCCATTAAATTAGAGACTCAGTCTCCTTTTGTTTGCACGTAGCCCAATTTATGCTTGACTCCTTAAACATGGCTAGATATTATGAAAGTAATACCTAAGCATATTCTTTGATCAAATGGTCTATGTGTTCAGCTGGGATGCTGGAGACTGGGATGTAAAATCCCTGCTTTAAATCAGAGGGAAGAGTTGATTCAGAGTTTCATATATTCCAGATGAATATTCTTAATTACTGGCTACTGGGTGAAAGAGAAGGACTCACACTGCTGTCTTGATCAAAAAGTGGCCTGGTTGAATTATCTGCTTCACCAGGATGGTAAATTGTAAGGGGAAAGATGCACCAAAATTCCTAAGAAGCATCATCCTGCTGATAGTATCTGGAATTAACCATCTTAGAGGGTTTCCAGGGTCAGTATTATGGCTTTTATAGATTATACTCTTAAAAGCCTAGATAGGTGATAACACCAGGATGTAGATCTTGTCCTCTGACAAACCACTAAAACTAAACACTGCAGTACTGACCTTAAGTCTCCTTTGAAGTTAGCTCAGAGGTCCCACCGTAGGTATGGAATCTCTCTCTTCCATAATTAAACATCCATTTTGGATCTAGCACAATGGTACAAGACAAGTCAAGGTCAGGATGAAGATCATTTGAGAAAAGAAGAGGAAAAGAATGTGACCATAAGAATAACTAGATTAAGGCATATTTAAATATGCCTACTAAACTTCTCAACTGCTTTTTCTTCCAGGCAACAGAAACAGGCCTGACACCAAAAACTGGTTTGAGTGGGTTGAAAGATTTCTGCACACACATGTGATGGCTCCAAATTCAGTTATTCTGATTTATATATAAAGTAAAGCCACTTGTCTGTAATCACCTGCCATCAGAATGATCTAAATACATATGTAACCATGAGCTGCCTGTGTACATCTGGGCTGTATGTAGGGATATTATACTACTATTTCTGTCAGTGTCCTTATACTTTACTCACTGCCTTAACCCTTTTAAGCATTATGTCTTAGATTCAGTTTGGTGTGAAAGATTCTTCCTTCCCATCATCACTGTATCCAGTGAATAAGAATGATAAGAAATATCTTTAGATGGACAAGGTTTTAGAAAAAACGCAAAGACTAAGTATATATGGCTTTTTGTGTGAAATATAAGGTATTCCAGAAGACATAATTAAAACAAAACAAAAGAAAAAAAACCCCAAAATACCAAA
Organism: Gymnogyps californianus; assembly: GCF_018139145.2. NCBI lineage: Eukaryota > Metazoa > Chordata > Aves > Accipitriformes > Cathartidae > Gymnogyps > Gymnogyps californianus. The sequence continues at coordinate 6,680,259 of NC_059472.1, read as the reverse complement.
CTAACAAACAAAAAAAGCTTCCTGAAAATCAGGAAACTTTCATTATCTCAAATTTGAGACCCTAGATCCATTGCCACTTATGAAGGCTAGAATTGATCATTTTTATATGCATGTCTAATACAAAGAATATAGAAATCATTGTGTTTTCAGCTTTATTTGTGTCTGCAAAATGGGGAAGAAACTGGAGGGAACTTTTAAAAAAAATAAATAAATGCTGTGAACTGATCAAAACATATGCCCCAGGTCTTCAACTGGAGTCAATTAACTCCAAGTGATTATTTTCCTTAGCTGGTACACATTTAAAAGCTATCTTCATTTTCCCACCACTACTAATAGAATTCTTTCAATTTCATCTACGTTTCTCACAACCTGTTGCAGCATTTCCTTAAAACGCATAAAGCATGAGGTCATATTCCCCACACTCTTCTTCCCAACAGTATGTCCTTTGAGCACATCAGCTCTGTAAATATGATTAGCAATGCATGGTTAGCCTGTGCAGCAGCACTTACTCAGAGAAAAAAGAAAAATCTAGTCTTCCTCATTGTTGCCTGTGAGTATTCAAGCCCAGTAGATTAATTTGTTTTCCATCTGCATCACTAGTTTCATTTTTGAGTAAAGGAAACATTTCAAATTGCGTACAAGATGTGCAGGTTCAGTAGTGAATGTGTTCATCTTTGATCTAGCCTCTTCTTTTTTGTTTTTGTTTTGTTTTGTTTTTCTTTTTTCCCCCCTAGTCTGTTTTGAAAGAAACAGCTGTTGTGTGATTCTCTCACTGATAAGCAGAAAAGACTGTAAGAGAAAGATAAATCATATAATCCCACTCAAGTCAAAAGTGAGCTGCAATTGCTGGTCAACGAGCAAAAAAGAGGAGTGCTTTTTTGAGGGGCACTCTCTTTCTCCCTTTCTCATGCTATATAGCATGTAAATCCAAATCCATTTACTGCACTAAAAAGATATCAGGAGTGTATTTAACTGAGGCAGGAGACGAGGGTACTTTTGTCTCCACCCTTTACTGACAGCACCAATCAAGTACATTATTTATACTGCAGGTCAGACAGTGTGGATTTGACTGTAGGTAAACACATGACTCTGCATCTCCCCATCCTCAGTGTAATGAGTTAAGCCTCAGATGGGTTAAAAGAAAAAAAAACAGGACAAACTAAATTCGATCTTCATCTGTTATCAGCTAGTATCCCTTCAGCTAGGGTAACATGCCAGTTCTAATGGGTGAGTACCTTGTTTAATGAAGGTAAAGTGTCATCATCTCAACGCCTACCTGGGTTCAGGCTTTTTGCACTTGTATTTACCTTTCTTTTCATACGTCTTTGTTTCTTCTGACAGCATTCTACCTTCATTCCCAAATCTGTCTGGTCTTCTTTCAAAATGACTAACTTTATATTTGATTGTTAATTCTTAGTTTCAGTATCCAGGGTGTCAGTGCACAAGTGTTAGCAGGAGGGCTCTTCAGGGGGGCCTCTGTGAGGAGAGGCCAGGGCTGCCCCGTGCCAGACACAGCTGGTTCCAGCCGGTCCCAGCCGGCTCCAACAGCCCCACCGCAGGACACAGCCCAGCCCCTCAGCCAAGCTGGGGGCGCCTGGGGGAAACCAGGTTCCAGCAAGGGCCAAAGGCGGCACAGGCAGAGGAGGAGGAAGGCAAGGAGGGAGCAGCAGCAGAGGGAGCCCGAGGGCGGAGGAGGAGGAGGAGGAGGAGGAGGAGGAGGAGGTGGTGCAGGCCCGGAGCAGGGATCCCCTGCAGCCCTGGAGAGAGCCCGCTGGAGCAGAGACCCCCCTGCAGCCCGGGGAGGGCCCCACGCCGCAGCAGGGGGATCTTTCCTGCAGGAGCTGCGGCCGTGGAGAGCCCAGGCGGGAGCAGGTTGTCCCTGAAGGACTGCAGCCCGGGGCAGGGCCCGCGCTGGAGCAGGGAGACGTGTGAGGAGGGAGGAGCGGCCGAGAGGGCCTGGGATGGACGGAGCGCAACCCCCATCCCCACCCCCTGCGCCCCTCAGGGGGAGAAGAATCCAGATTAAAGGACTGAATTTGGGTCTGGGAAAGGTGAGGGTGGAAAAGTGTCAGTTTAATTCTTTGTCTTTGTTTCTCGCTACCTGAACCTATTTTAATTGGCAAACAAATGAAATTATTTTTCCCGAAGTCAAGTCTGTTTTGCCCGTGATGGTAACTGGTAAGTGATCTCCCTGTCCTTATCTTCATCCACAAGCTTTTCCATCCTGTTTTCTCTCTACATCCTATTGAGGAGGAGGAGGGAGAGAGCGGCTGGGTGGGCATCTGGCAGCCAGCCAAGGTCAACCCATCACAACTGTGTTACAGAGAGGAGCTCATTGAAAGTAGTAAGAACAAAGATGTAGATATCATTTCTAATATAGAAAAACCTGAAGCTGTAGATGGCTGGATGACGAGAAAGCATTCAAGGGTGGATGGATACTGTTCTCTTACAGTTTTTCCCAAAGTATTTCATACTGTCAGAGATCAGTACCAATGAAGTCTAATCCAGTACTGCTGCTCTTACAGTCTGATGTTACTTTGGAATATAGCAATATTATTGGTGTCAAAATCACCTTTAGCGCAAAGTCAAAGGGCTAAATGTATACCATCTCCTCAGAGCAGTAAATGTCAATCTATCATCTTTCTGGACCCCAAACTTCTCTTAACATGTCATGATCATGCATAAAGTTGTCCTCACAGTAAAGCTGTGGAGCATTTAGGTTCCCCCCCTGTTCTGCTGAGCAGGGGGAGTGAGCGAATGGCTGGGTTGGAGTTTGGCCTTTAGCCAAGGCTAACCTACCAGAGCACGGGTGATCTTATACCTGCTCTGGAGCTCCACACTGAGATTCTAAATTTGATTAATGTTTCTGGCTATAACTTTGCTGGAGATAGTAAATAGTAATGATGACTACTGTGTTTGTCTAGAAGAGTGACAAAGGGATTTGGGAATGTTATGGATTATATGGTCTGCCGAGTTTCAGTAACTGTTCCACTAAATTAAATGGCCAGTGAAGTGTTTATCTTTCATCTGAAATATAAAGCCCAAGGCACCTGGAGTGTGCTGATCTCCAGTAGCTTAGAGGAGCATCAATTCTGAACTAGCATCGATAGACACAGGCCATGACACATGGTCCACTCTTTACAGTATACAGAGACTGCCTTTATAGGCCCAAATGCTGCCTTGGACTCATTTTTATTAGAATTTGATGAGAGTTCATAGCCAGTTCTGGTTAGAAATAAGAAAATCCATGTACATGATCAACTAATTCACACAAGGTCATTTGAAACAAGGCTCAGTCAGTTTCACCGCTCACAGAATGACTTTCAGGTTCTTCTTGGATTTTAATGTGTGTATTGTCTCTGTTTGTTTGCTTCTAGTGTGATCATGGGTTGCTTCCATCGTATTTTGTTCTTTTTCCACACTTTTGTACTTTCTTGACTTCCATTCAGTTCAGAATTTAGAATCAGTGGAAAAGAACACCTGAGAGTTGGTCTGGGTCCAGGTCTAACCAAGGATGTTCTCTGAAAAGGAATGAAATTATCATATAGCAACTTTTCCAAATTGTACATTATGGAGAAATTTCCCATCAAGTTTAACCACTAGCAGACACAGTATTATGAAACTATAGGCCTTATTTTGTTACTAAGTGTATGTCAGCCTAGATTAACCTTAAGTTTTGAAAACATGTCAAGTAAACATGCCATTTAATATGTGATCTAAGGGCAGCATGTTTCCAAAGTAAGTATTTTCCCCCACGCAAGTACTTCACTACAATAAAGAAATAAATTAAATTAAACTTGACTTTGAGAAGATCCCAAAACACTTGAACTGTGTCATGGAGAGGAAAAAAGTCTTCCCACAACTTCTGTCTAAAACTTGATTGATCAAAGAACCCTATTCTAATCTGTGTCGATTGTACAGTTTAGCGGACTTTGAATGAAAGCAGGAGAAAAGGAAACATAACACCAAGGGAGAAATAAAACAAAACAAAACAAAAGAAAAACTCACTTGATATTCACTCTGTGTGTCACTTTGAAGGAATTATTTATCCATTTTAGTAAGTTATTCTACTTACTAATATGAAAAGGTTTAATATGAACAGGAATGTTCTGAGGGCAGATTAATTCCAAGATAGATCCTCAGCAGGTGTAAATTAGTGTAATTTGATGGAATTCATAGCCCGACCTCAAGCTTCCCCAGACGAGCATCTGGTCCATTGTGTGTTGTGTGTTTTAGCAGGATAAGTATTAAAATTAAGCTATTCTAATAAGCTTTATTTTTCTGTGATTTTCTGTTCTCAAATCATGGCTGGTAGCTTGTTAATAGCCCCAGCAACTTCAATTAATTTGATACAAAGTCTCTTCTTATATTGCACTAGACCAAACTCCTTTAACCTTTCTCTATGACACATCTCAAAGGATATTATTCTTGCTGCTCTGCTTCTTAGTAGCTCAAGGGCAATTATGTTCTTACTGAGGTATTGCAACAAAACCTGCAGAAAATGCTCTGGGTGAGGTATAACAAGGGCCTTTCACAGCAATAATACCGCCTCCTAAGAGTTATACTACCCTCCCATAGCACACTAAGATGGCATTATCTTCATTTTCTCTTTGGGAACCGTATATTTCATGGCACATTTAAAGGACATTTTCAACACTTCCCCCATTCTTTTTTTTTTTTTTTTCCTGTTTGTGTTTGGCCTCTTTTAAGCAATTATAATTCAGAATACTGTTTCCTATCTACCTGCATAACTCAGCCTTTTCCTCATTAACTTTTTTGATATAATTTTACTATGATTAATTTTTTAATTCAGTAGCGTTCAGAAGACCAGTAGCTAAATGCTATTATGTTTTGCATATCAACAGGCAGTCCATGTTCCAAAAAGCTTACTGCAAAAGGAGGGAAGAGAATTAGGAAAGAAATTCAAGCTTCTCTAAACTCTTTATCAAGACCTGGCTGAACACCAGTCAAGTCAAAGTCTCACACAGAGACATTAAATCACTGATCCCATATCCTGCAGCAAGTCTGCACCTTAGCTGGTAGCTGCCGAGTATACAGACCAGTACTCTTTTCTCATCATAAAAATAAAATAAATAAAAAATAAAAATACCTTTCCATCTAATACATGTCAGATAACCCCCTAAAGTATCGTATTGTTAATTATGAACATTCCATTTGTCAGTCAAGTCAATCAATGGTACTTTTTAAAATAGTCTTCTTCATAATTTCTGAAATGGTCTCCATCAGGAAAAAGAAGTGGTCTCTCATTTCGTATTCCCATCTCTCCATTTTGAACAGTTTAATTAGCTGACTCATTCCATAGGCTTTTTACATGAATGGATAGAACATGTGATTCTACTTCTAATCCAGTAATCCATATTTTAATTTTTTTTTGAGCTACGTTTCCCTTAAAGGCTTTCAGTCATTCCGTGACTTGTCATTTTAACATTCTTAAAGGAACTCACCTTTTTGACAACTGTAAAAATGACTAACCTTAATTTCTTTTATGTATGCATTTTGGAGTTCCTAAGGGGGTCTTCTCTGGAAATCATTTCTTCATTTCAGCAAAGTTCCGTTCTTCACCCCTCTCCCCATTTATGTTGGCTGATGGTAATTATTCAATACATTTGCTTTTTCCTTTGTCCTCCATCTCTAATTCATTATAATCATTCTTAAGAGAATTCATCTTTCATTTCACTATTGTTTACTTTCCCTAGCATGAAATCACATTATTTGTTCAGCATCCTGTTATTTAAAGATCATTATATTTTCCCTCTCTGAATCATTTCTTTGTTATTTTCACTTCCTCCCAGAGCAAGCCCCATCCACAAATTATTAGATTCTGAGTAACTTTTAAATGCTTTTGATCAATCTTTTATATTCTTGTTTACATCTTGGTCTAATCACATCGGTTTGTGCCTCATGCTGCCTTTTTGACAATTAGGACGCTATTTATGAAACAAATGGATTATTTACATGACAATAACTTGTAACTAATGTGTGTTTTCTTTGTAATTTGTTAGGTTTCATGATTTATCAAAACTCTTCCTTGACAGCTGTCTCCTCTACAGGATAGAGAAAATGAGTGCTTAATATACACTGTGATTATTTCCTTTTAGCATGCATTACAGACTAATGAAGCCACAATGAAATTACTATTTCTGAAATGATATGAAATAGGGATAGGTCAGGCATAAGTGATTTTGAAAAGGGCCAAGGTGTTTGGTCACAAGAATGATGCCTTAATTGCTAATGCAGTGAATTTAACAAACTCATCCCTCTTTCTGCATTAGTACAATGAAGATAAACCTTGATTCCTCTTCCAGGAGCTTTCAGATCCAAGGATCAAAAATATGATATAAGAATTTAAGCAAGATCACTGGAGAAAAGGTATTATGGGAATGTTTTCAACTTAGGTAAATTAACTCAAGGTTGTTTGAACATGTACTTGTGATAAGAACAGTATTTATACGTGGGTTCAAATAAGCTTTGCCTGAAGTATCCTGCAAAGATAACCACTGTTACTGTCATGGGATTATTCTGACCATCAGCTACTAATGACAAGCACAAATAAGCACAAGCCTGTCCTATTCTTCTTTTTGGTGTAACACCCTGGAAGACTGCAATGAGAGGGTCTCTCATTCTTTCAGTATTGCTGTGCCTCCTGACTACACAGAATGGTTGAGACTGTAATCATTTTAAGATCTAACTGTTACAGGAAGAGTTTTCCTGACTGTCCTTCATAATCACAACCACTTCCTGGAAAGCAATCTCACCCTTATCACCGTGGACTTCATTGATGGTTCACTGGAAGCTGAGAGACCTCATGGGGATGCAGGTAATCAAAATACCATTATCAGTGTACTATTGCCAGTTTTTGCTACTATTACTGGCATGAAAGTAACTGTCAAGTTTTTCTAATTGATCCTTTATCATCTCTCACTACCATTGAAATTGGTAGGTGTTGGCTTCCAGTTGTTCTCCTTTATCTCATTTCCTGTTCATCTGCCATACATTTTCTCAAAGTCTAACACTAAGTGCCTTGCTCTTCACTGAGCTTCTCAAAGCTCATTACATTGTCCCGATGCACTGTCAGTATGTGGCAGACAGATAGCTTGGTGCTCCTGGCTGCTTTCTCATGCTAATATACCTTTTCTTCTCTCCATCTCACTTAGTAAAGGTAAGCGTTCATGGAAACCCTTAATCTCACCTAGTCTAAACTGGTACTTATTAGCTTCCTCAGCCTCAAAAGTGCAACTATGACTGATTATCTGTCCCTCTAGGTAATGATACTGTTATTCACATCTGCATTTCAAAATCCATTAACTCTTGATCTTGTTAAATATAATAGATATATGGGTGGAACCTGTAAGATTTGATTATAATGTTGGTCTCTGTACTGGCTTTGGCTGGGATGGAGTTAATTTTCTTCATAGCAGCCCATATGGTGCTATGTTTTGGGTTTATGACCAAAACAGTGTTGATAACACAGGGATGTTTTCGTTATTGCTGAGCAGTGCTTACACGGAGTCAAGGCCTTTCCTGCTTCTCAGTGCCCTGCCAGTGAGTAGGCTGGGAGTGCACAAGAAGTTGGGAGGGGACACAGCTGGGACAGCTGACCCCAACTGAACCAAAGGGATATTCCATATCATGTGACATCATGCTCAGCAATAAAAGCTGGGGGAAGAAGGAGGAAGGGGGGACATTCAGAGTTATGGTGTTTGTCTTCCTAAGTAACCATTATGCATGATGAAGCCTTACCTTCTTGGAGATGAGCAGCAGTGAATGAATTCCTTATTTTGCTTTGGTTGCACTCACAGCTTTTGCTTTACCTATTAAACTGTCTTTATCCTAACCCACAGGTTTTCTCACTTTTACCCTTCTGATTCTCCCCCTGGGTGAGAGTGAGCAAGCGGCTGTGTGGAGCTGAGCTGCTCACTGGGCTTAACCCACAACAGTCTCCCCTACCGTACCACTGGCACAGCTCCACTTATTTTGCAGTACAATGCAAAACAGGGAGGGATGTGGCCTTTGAACATGGCACATAGGTGTTGTGACAGCCCAGGAGGCCACAGAGTGTGACAGGATGTCTTTGGAGTGCTGGGCAAGCAGGGTGAATCCAGAGGAGGGGTAAGAGAAGTCCTTACTACATATAGGGATTTAACACCAGCGTGTTCTGTCCAGATAGAAATTTGTTGGGTGTGGACCATTTGGGTTCCATGTTGAAAAAGCAGCAAAACTTTAACCTTTTCCTAATTAGGTTGCCAGCTATGTTGCAATACCTGAGCTTGCATCAACAAACCCAAGACTGATGCAGTAATATGTGGACAGACTTCCTCAGTTAACCATAGCAGTGGTGGTAGGGCTAAAGGCAGTCAAATAGCTTCTCTCACCTCCTGTCCCAAAAGGTCTGAGAAGACCAAGGCAAAGGCACTTTATGGCATTTCTGCAGAACATACCTATATCTATATGCATCTATGCATGTGCATACATGTATATTTAGGGGTGAATATGATGATCATGTATATATCAACTAACTGAAGTGAGTCCAGAGAAGGACCATGAAGGGATTGGAACATCTTTCATGTGAGGAGAGAGGCTGAAAGAGCTGGGATTGTTCAGCCTGGAGGAGAGATGGCTCAGGGAATCTTACCAATGTGGATAAATATCTTACAGAAGGGAATGAAGCCGTGAGAGATGGACTCTTCTTACTGGTGTCCAGTGACAGGTAGAGAGACTATGGGCACAAGCTGAAATACAAGACATCTGGACATATGAAAAAACTTTTTTTACTGTGAGGGTGCTCAAACACCGGAACAGGTTGCCCCAAGAGATTGTAATGTGTCCATCCTTAGACATATTCAAAACCTGACTGGACATAGTTCTGGGCAACCAGCAGTAAGTGACCCTGCTTGAGCAGAGGGTTGGACCAGATTGATCTCTAGAAGGTCCTATCCAACTTCAAAGGTTCTGTGATTCCGTAATTTTGTGATTCTGTAATATTGGGGGGGGGGTCACAGAAATAACAATCTGATGTTTTAACTGTTATTATTTAGTGATACACTTTCATTAGTGTTCTGCAGAATATTTATGTAAGCTATCTCATGTGCCTTCTCTCCTTAGTAGGGACAGGTAGCTCCTTCGGTCCCCTTCTCCCTTGTTTTACCACAATTTATTTCTAGCATAGGGAGGTTCTGTCTCAGAGAAATTCTTGGCCTTTACAGATCAGCTGGAACTCAAGATAGTTCAACTTCCAGATATTTTTTTAGGAAAAAAAATTAAAACTCAGTTCTGCAAGCCAAATTAAATATGTCAAAAAGCCTGTTTTTTAATCTAAAAACCTGCGTCATGGTTTAGGCCCAGCCAACAACAAAGCACCATGAAGCTGCTCGCTCACTTCTTCCCCCCAGCAGGATGGGGAGGAGAAAATACAACGAAAAGGCTCGTGAGTTGAGATGAGGACAGGGAGGGATCACTCACCACTTATGGTCACAGGCAAAAAACAGACTCTACTTGGGGAAAAAAGGAAATCAATTTAATTTGTTAACAACCAAATCAGAGTAGGATGATGAGAAATAGAACCGTATCTTAGAAACATGCCTTCCCCCTGCCACTCCCTTCTTCCTGGGCTCAGCTTTGCTCCCGATTCCTCTACCTCCTCCCCCCGCCAGTGGCGCAGGGGCACAGGGAATGGGGGTTGCGGTGAGGTCGTCCCACATTGTCTCTGCCGCTCCTTCCTCCTCAGGGCGAGGACTCCTCACACTCTTCCCCTGCTCCAGCGTGGGGTCCCTCCCAAGGGGCTCAGCCCTCCATGAGCTTCTCCAATGTGAGTCCTTCCCACGGGCTGCAGTCCTCCACGAACTGCTCCAGCGTGGGCTTTCCCACAGAGTCACGGCCTTCTCCGGGCCCAGCCACCTGCTCTGGTGTGGGGTCCTCCATGGGCTGCAGGGGAATCTCTGCTCCACCGTTAATCTCCATGGGCTGCAGGGGGACAGCCTGCCCTCTCACCACAGGCTGCAGGGGAATCTCTGCTCCGGTGCCTGGAGCACCTCCTCCCTCTCCTTCTTCACTGACCTTGGTGTCTGCATGGTTGTTTCTCTCACATCCCATTCCTCTCTTCTCTGTAGCTCTTCATCTTCTTCTCTCAGCAGTAACTTTCCCCCCTTCTTAAATATGTTATCCCGGAGGCACTGCCACCGTCGCTGATGGGCCGGGCCTTGGCCAGAGGCAGGTCCGAGTTGGAGCCGGGGAAGCTTCTAGCAGCTTCTCACAGGAGCCCCCCTGTAGCCCCTCCCCCGCTACACAACCCCAACACAACTTGTTGTCCTGGAAAATGTTCAGCCTGTTCTATTTATCAACACATTAAATGAAATGGCCACTAGAGGGGGACATACTGTGAACGTTTTGCAGTAAATACTGTATTTCTGTATGGAGTTGACAAATGGGATATAAATATGCAGCTAGCTAATAATCTAAAACATGAAGTGTCTGATGTCACTGTTGTTTGTTTTTCTTTTTTTCCTTTGGCGCTTTTAAAAATGCACCCAAACTGCTGCCACCTCATAGAATCGAATAACCACCTTTAGAACAAAGTCATCATTGTTCCAACGTGTTCTGGGAAGAATGTTTAATGTTTTATTATTGTAATTGTTGAAAGTTTTTACTCTTTTCTTCCTTTTTCATTCATGTTAGTCTCATACATCTGATGTTGAAATGTCTTGAGCTCTTAACAAAAAAAATTCAAACTGAATGAACATGAGTTTTTTTGTTGCATAGAAAACAGATTTCACAAAAAAAGAGACTAGGACAAAGCGAAAATAACAGAAATGAGAAAAAATCATTTTACATTTCTTAGGAGGTTTATGAATAAAATAGTAATTCAAATGGATAAATAATGAAGGAAAAAAATCCAGAAAGATGGTAGTTAAAATTCATCTGATATGAAATCTAGCCTTCTTTGATGCAAATATATGTAAGTAAAACTGCAAGAAAACTAAAAATTAAGTGGAAAGGTCCCCTGCCAAATGATTTCTATGCACACACAAGTATACACATATATACATATACTATAAACAGAAAGTTAAAAATAGCATTCCAGAAATCGCAAAAGTTTCGATGCAGAATTTATATGCTGACTTTAATGATGCTGAGTAAATGTTCTTCTGTGATGACAGAGCAGTAAAGGTATGAATCAAGTAACAGAGCTCCTAATATCAGTGGTGCCCTCTAATGAACAACACATGCCTGTAGAAGTCTACTTTTTGAATATGGGGAAAAAAATCAGGGTAGCATGGACTATGACACTAATTTATCTCTGTAGCTGTGCTTGTTCCAGAATGAACTATTCCAGCACTGTGTGATAAAAATAAATAAATTTAAAAATAAATAAATAAATAAACAGCCTCAAATTCCATTGTCACAAAATCTGTATGCAATACAAACCTAATTCTTCATGGTTATGAGCATTAACTGCTCTGTGGGTTTGGATGGGGTTTTAAATGCAACCACAGCACTAGTGCTAACTACATACTCTGGTTTGTTTCTATGTTTGAGCCTCAGTTTTAATTGCTCTGCTACATTTTGAAGGCAGGCAGCTTAAAACAAGGCATACTGATCCTTTTCCCTTTCCAGCTGCCCTTGCCCACCCTACCTATAACGGGTAGGAGATTCTGCAGTCATGCAGTAAAGTACCTTTTGACAGTCAGTACCACTAAGATGTGCTACCACATCATGTCTGTGGCAATGTATTTTTATTTGCACCTTAAGGGGAGTAATTTTCCAAACCATTGTTCAAAAACATGATGGAGTTAAATGTTCTTTCTTACGGTCTGATGATATTCCCTGTGCCATCGTTGTATCAAAGAGCCTTTTTGTCACCCGGGGAAGAAAGCAGCAGCTGAGCATGAATGAGCTGTTTGTGTGCGAATCCAAATGGCTGATCATCGTATGGCTGTAATCAGCTCACGGCTGGCAGCTGCTGGGTGACGTCACACATAGCCTTGGTCGACATCATGCAGCCAGCTAGGAGCAATCGTGTTGCCAGGCAGCCCGTTGCTACTCAAAGTCTTGTTCAGTCAAGAGAAACGCAATTGCTCATTGCCCTCCAGAAAGGCTACTCTTAAAAAATACTGGCTCTACTGACTGAGCAGCGGGTCTGACTCAAGGCTGAAGATGAAAAATAACCTCCCACCTGGATTCCCTGTTCACAAAGTTTGCCAAATAGTAGAGGCAGATAGTTTTGACTGCCTGCAAAGCTACTGCTCTAAATTCCTCCTCCAGTTCTCTGGTCACTGGAATTCCATAAGTCCATATCCCTGACCAAGCTCATGTATACAGAGGCTGTTTGATTTGCCAGTCAGATCCCAGGCTCGGTGGTTCACCCTTGCTCTACTGCTCAAAGTTTAAAAACAGGTGATCCAACTGAGACTGACCTGCTCTGGACCACCTTCATTCCCTCCCTGCTATGGAAGTTGTGGTCTGCAGGGATGCTTTGGTGGCCACTGCTCCCGTTCAGCTTGCAATGGTTAAGACTCAGGCTTTGCTAACAAAAAGCTTTAATTTATGGAACAGGTTTCTGCAGGAGTTCAGGGCAGCATGTACAGCTATGCCTTCACTGCCAAGCGCAAGAGCAGTTTGATCTTCCCAGGATTTTCACTGACCCCTCACAACTGCTCACAGTAGTGAAAGCAGCAATCCAGCTTCTGTCAGTCAAAGGCTTCATGAAAGGAGAAAAGAAAACAGTTATTCAACAGGATGAGATACATGCATGGGACAGAAGAATCTGTTTTGCAGGATCAGTGTAATGGCTCCTCCAATCAAATACTTGGTTATCTGAAGTGCAGTGAAACACCTTAATTGTCTGAATGGGGTGGTAGCCCTACCCTGGGTTAAAAAAGCCACTCAAATTATGTTAGAAAAAAGCCTCTCTATAGCAAGTGTAGCAAAAGATGATGTTGGGCTGTGTCATTCAAGCAGATTCTCACTGCTGTTAGGATAAGAAGTAGCACAGTCCTTTTTTTCTCCAGAAAACTGTAAAAAAAGATTCTCCATTTTCTACTCTGAGAAAATTCAGTAGAGATCTGCCTGAAGGTCTCTGCGAAGGAAAGACTACTTACCCTTATTCTCTGAGGTTAGGCTTTGCACTCAACAGGAAATTTAGGAATCTCTAGGGGGTTCATATATACTAACCATGGGTAGGATTCAGCTCCAGATTAAGACCTTAAATTCTAGTGTGAATATATTGCTGTCTACATATGAGCAAGATGTTCATGCTTCCATTTTGGACAGGGAAGATCAAAGATTCTCCTCTGTTGTTAATCACAGGCAGTGATGCCTATTTGAAGTTCTTTGTGGTATCCAATTTGGTTTTGTTAGGTTATTAGATACACACATTCTCTTCTCAAATGAGACGTAGAGGCCAGGCAGGATGCAGTGAAGCTAAAATGGCACTAGACACCTGTGTTTGGACAGTTGAATCCAGTCCCACATGTCCAGCAAAACTCAAAACTATCGATCACCAGTAAGAATAGATGATCCCACAGGAAAATAATAGCTTAAAGCATTGTGATCTCCAATTTTCACTTCAGCAGAAGTTATCAACTCGCTTGATATAAGGTAATCCAGGGATACCTAAAAAAAACCACAACACAGAAAAGCTGTGATCTTTCCACTGCCCACAATTCCTAATCAGGAGCATCCCAGTCACAGTTAAATACGCTCTGAACATCATATTATGTTAATGTATTAATGACATGTAAATGTTTTCAGAATAAACTACTCTCATGTAAATTTGTTGGCTCTGAACTTATTGTATTCTGACAGAGCAGTGTATTTGATCTGGGCACAAAGCAAATTAACATTTTCAGAACCCATTAGTATGTGTGAACATCAGGCAAAGGTGACAAATCAGTTTGGTAGACTTCCATTATTTTAGGCTGAAAAGCCAGTCATTTGGGTGATTTGGGATGCCTGATCCAAAGCACACTGCAGTCTATGAGAGTTCTGCCAGTAACTAAAAAGGAATTTAGGTCAGATCCTTGGACATGGTGGCTAATGCAGTGACAAAACACAGAATGAAGTTTAGACTTGAACTCTGTTAATAGATGTGCGGAATTATCAGCTGGAACAGGCTCAGTGGTATCGGGTCGTTTAATTGTCCCTTCATGTAACAGTGTAGGATCGTTCCCTTCTGTATAACAAGTCTCTCGTGCTTTATTTTAATTGTTCGATAAATTTCAGAGATGCAGTAATCAACATGGCCTATTAAATATAATCAACTACTTACTTCTAACCAATTGGAAAAAAAAACCTTTAGTCAAAAGTGCATCATTAGCCAGTATTTACTACTAATCCACTATTTGTTAAATTTTATGGACTCTGTTCACAAATGTTTGGTATATGCAGACAAATCTTGATTTCTTTATGATTCTAGGAGAATATATTGATTCATATACAATGAAAAAGTATATCACAATATTTGGTAGCAAATGTGTGCCTTCAAAGGATTTGGGGAATTAAATCATACAACACAATTTACATTGGCAAGAGAAGGTATTTCATTTACTTTTGTGGTTGATGCATAGACACTGATGCTATTTGGGGTTCCTTATGTGTGTGAAAGGATAAGAAAAGTGCTAGAGGCAATAATACATAAATTGCCATAAATTTCTATCATCCAATTACAAATATCCGAGATTTGGAGAAGTGAGATTGCTGGCCTTAAGTATTTAAAGTGAATGAAAATACTCAAAGTCTTTCAGTAAGGTTGGGAAAAAAACTGAGCAAATAAAAATCAGAGAACAGAATACCTTTGAATTAATCCGGGCCAGCCAAATAGCTCATGTACGCTGCGCAGCAAAGCACAGTGAAGCAGTCCCTGAGCTACCAGTGACCTGAAATAGCCCATCCAAAAGAAGCAATGCAATATATCTTGTGGAAATACACAGCTCTTCCTAACATCAGTTAAGCTATGCTGAGACATCACCCAGTCCGAGTACTCCTGGACTCTGACAGATGGTTTCTTTGGGCTGTGCTGTTCTGAGCCCAACCTGCCTTCAGATGCAGAGTCAAGCCAGATGTCCCCATATCATCCTCCACCACAAGATACCAACCTGTCTAGAGTCACTGTATCTTACCCTGTTGCTACTCTTATCTGTTTTATTTCCTTTGTCTTCCCTGTGTGGTCGCTTGCACAATAAAATATGTAATACATACTTTATTCCAAATGAATGAGTAATGCTATTAATTATGGTAGGACTTCAGGCATATTTTTAAGATTCAGGACCAAAACATTATCTCTTTATTCTTGCATCCTGTTTTCAGTTAAATTGCAAGCTGTTTTGGGCATATGCCTTCTTCCGTCAAGATGCCATGTCCCACAAGGCAACATGCTTGTGTAAGCATGTCTTCCAACAATTATGTGACTAATAAAAATAAGAGAAGAATAATGACAGGAATCATATCTCTATCCCCCCTACCCCTTCAGTTCTTCCATCTCTTTACAAGTTCTAAGTTATGTTTTTAAATGAAAGAATTATAGACAAAGAAGATGAAGCTAATGAAACCTTACTTCAGCTGCTCAAGGAAGTCTTGGGCCAAGAGAACCTCATCCTCATGGGTGACTTCAATTACCCAGACATTTGTTGGGAAAACAACACAGCAGTGTCATCCATCAGGTTTCTGGACTGCATTAAAGATTCCTTCCTGCTACAGATGCTGAATGTGCTGACACAGAACAGTGCATTGCTGGATTTACTGCTCGCAAACTGAGAAAACTTACTTGGCCACACAGCTACCAATAGTAGCCTTGGATACAGTGACAACAACGTTGTGGAGTTTAAGATCCTGCTGAGCATACTGAAGACCAGTGGCAGGGCAAAGACCACGGATTTTAGAAGAGTCAGTTTCAGTACGCTCAGAGCCCAGCCACGAGGGATTCCATGGGAAGCATCCATGGAGGGCAAAGGAGCTTGTGAGTGCTGGGAGTTATTCAAGAACAGCCTCCTGGAAGCACAGGAACAGACCATCCCCTACCAAGGGAAAGGAAGAAGGCAGGACAAGAGACCACCTTGGCCTAACAAAGAGCTTTTGGGTGTGCTTAAAAGCAAAAAAGCAGCATACCAGCTAAGGAAAGACAGCCAAATAGGCATCAAGGACTACAAGAACCTTGCTAGGGCATGCAGAGATGAAGTTAGGAAGGCTAGGGCTCAGCTAGAACTGAAATTGGACAAAGATGTCAAGAACAACAACAAAGAGTGTTTCAGGTATGTGAGCAGTAAGCAGAAACACAGGGAAGACATAGACCGATTGCTAAACAGGACAGGGAAACTGGTCACTAATAAGGCTGACAAGGCAGGTTCTCAATACCTTCTTTGCCTCTGTCTTTACCGCCGTAGCTGGACCCCAGATCATAAGATCAAGTAGCTACAGCAAAACACATGTTGACCCACCAGCAGAGGAGGAAAGGCTGGTCTGCAGCCTCTTGCAAGGGCTCAACCCACATAAATCTATGGGCCTGGACAGAATCCACCCCAGGGTGTTAAGAGAAGCAGCTGGCATTGTTGCAAGGCCACTGTCTTATAATATTTGAAAAGTCATGGTGATTTGGGGACATCCCTGATGACTCGAAGAGGGCAAATGTCATACCCATCTACAAGAAGGGCCAAAAGAGGACCCAGGAAACTACAGGCCCATTAGTCTAACTTCAATTCATGTGAAAGTAATGGAATGAGTCATTCTAGAAATTATCACAAATTAAATGAAGCAGGTGATTGGGAAAAGCCAACAGGGATTTACCAAAGGCAAACTATGCCAGACTAACCTGATCACCTTCTACAACAAAATAACATTCTCTGTCAACACTGGGAGAGCAGTGCATAATGTTTACCTGGACTTCAGCAAAGCGGTCAACACTGTTTCCCACAGCCTCTTCCTGAATAAACTGGCAAGATACAGATTGAATGGGTGATCTGCAAGATGGGTAGGAAATTGGCCATACTCAGAGGGTGGTGATCAATGTTTTTTACTCAGGCTGGCAACCTGTCACAAGTGGGGTCCCCCAAGGATCAATACAGGGCCCCACAATGTTCAACGCCTTCATAAATTATCTGGATGATGGGATTAAAAGCACCCTCACCAAGCTTGTTGATGACACTAAACTAAATGAGTGATAAGAAGGACACATCAGAAGGGAGAGTTATCTTACAAAGAGATCTGAACAGGCTGGAAGAGTGTGCAAGGCACAACTGTATGAACTTTAACAAAGACAAGTGCAAAGTCCTGTAACTGGGATGACATAACCAAAGATCCCAGTGTAGGCTAGGATCTGTGTGGCTGGGGAGCAGCCTTGCTGAAAGGGACCTGGAGGTCCTGGTGGACAACCACCTGAATATGAGTCAGCAGTGAGCCTCTGCAGCATGATGGCAAATTGGATCCCCAGTTGCATCCACAAGGGCAGAGATAGAGACCTGACCATCCCACTCTACACAGCGCTTGTCAGTACCGTGTCCAGTTCTGGTCCCCACAATTCAAAAAAGGCATGGACAGCCTAGAGAGGGTCCAAAGGAGGGCCATGAAGATGATCAAAGGGCTGAAGAACCTGCCCTATAAGGAACAGCTGAAGGAGTTAGGTCCTTTCTCCTTGGAGAAGAGAAGGCTCAGGGAAGACCTCATCACAGTATTCCAGTACTTAAAGGGTGGCTACGAAGAGGACAGAGGCTCTCTCTTCACAGGGAACGAAGACAAGGGGCAATGGGTGCAAGTTGCACCAGGAGAGGTTTCATATTGATATGAGAAAGAAATTGTTTACAGTGAGAACAATCACTGGAACAACCTCCACAGGGATGAGGTAGAGTCCACATCACCGGAGGTTTTCAAGATGCGACTGGACAGGGTGCTTAGATAATCTCATCTGTGCTCCCTTTCCCACAAAATGTTGGAACGGATGTTGTTTCAAGGTCCCTTCCAACCTGCACTGTTATTTGATTCTGTGTCAAAATAGTCTCATGTCTAACAAATGTCATTTTACTGCATCTCTTTAAAAGGAGGGAAGGGATAGAAGAAATCAAAAGCATATATCTGAAATTTTTGCAACTCTATGAATTGCAGTCTTTAAAAGAACATCCACAGCATGATTTGAAAGCCTGTCCTTTCTTAGAAAGAGGAGGAACACTGTGGGAAATGGCTGGTTCTTTACAATCTTATGATTTTATCTCAAATAAAGGAAGATAAAATAATAGCAATAATTATAACAATTTTAGGTACCAAATTAATCATTTTTAGATAACGTTCCTTCACCTCTCATTCTAGCAGATTCTCCTTCAGTATGTTTATTTGTATATATTTATGCCAATTCTGTTGAGAAATCCAGCCAAGTTCAGTGATTAAAGTCAAGTAATAGAGGTATGGCATTCATACTTTTATATCTGAGGTTACATCAACGTTTCCACTAAAAGCTCCTTAAGAAATTGCTGCAGAACTATATTTAGCTTGTCTTAAACATAAACACATTTTACATGTTTGAAATATTTTTTAATCATGGGACTTTATGAGATGAATATGGTCTTTTGCACCCATATAATGCAAAAGCACATTTCCATCTTCTGTGTTCCTAACATGTTATTTTGTTTTTCTGCCTCAGGTTATGACGTCATCAACTCTGACAACTCAAGAGGACATCCTTCTTGCTCAGTCACTGACATTCCCATCTTGCTAGCATTTGACTTCAGATCAAGAATGCTCTTTTGAAGAGAACCTCTCAAGATACCCCTCAGTATGCTTTGGTTCATACCAACGATATGTTTTGGTTCATATTAGAGGGTGCTCTTCGTGCATGCACACTACATTCCTTTCAGATGAAACTAAACTGGAAGATCTGCTTCAGCACAGTTCTCAAGCCACAGACATGTATTCAGTCCATGAATTAATATCAAGACAGATTTAAATAAAAACCTTAATAAACAGGTTGTGTGGATCTCAAACTATCTTCACAAACTGTTTCACTTTCCAGATCTCCCTCTGCTGCACCACACTACTTGTTAATATGGAATCAGCCCTTGGACAAAAGCACACAATATACAAAAGATTTTTATTTCACATTCTTTTCCTCTTGAAAGTCAATGAGCATCTTGCCATTTCCTATCGTGCTGTCTGATTTTATCAGATATGTAAGAATATGCAGAACTCTTTAAACAGCAAATAGTTAAGACCTTATCTTATTAGATCGATACATATAAAGGACCAGATACTGTTCCATTTAATTCAATAAACACTTTACCATTTATTTTCATGCATACAAAACAGGGCTTCAACATCAGAATATTGTTGATTTCATGTTTAAATTTTAATGAATGATTAAAAATAGATAAATTGAACTGAAGGAAAAGCAACTGAAAGTATAGTGTCCTGTTCCATGTAAAGAATCAATTGAACTGGGTCAAAGAGAATCCAGATAATCTGAACATTAAAAATGTATTAGTATTAATCTTTGTTAGAATGTGACCGTGAGATAAAGTTGTTTGTTGGAAGAATAAAAGCAGAACAGCAGAGGTCTGCATAAAGGCTTCCTTTAGGATAGTACTTAACCAACAGCTGTGTTTCCAGCACACACTTAATCCTTTTGAGTTCAATGGCTTAAATTTTCCCCTCAGTAAGGAACAAATTCTGAATTAGGGCCTAACTGTCTTAATTCTGTGAATAGTTCCGGCTTAGGTCAAAGCCCATGACAGACAATACAACTGTTTTCCAGCAGAATCAGCACATTTTGGACAAGGCAGATAGAGCTAATCTGCATATCTATTATTCAGGGGTGTTTCACTCCTCTAAACACAGAAACATAGGATGGAGGCAGATATATTACAAACTAGAATGTCTAAAGTACACAAACTATTGAAACAGATAATGCTGGTGGAATGCATATGTCACACATTAGAATAAAAATACTGTGTCTGTAATATGTTGTAATGTTTAATAAAATAGATCATTTGTTGAGAGAAAAAGGAGGATGAAGGAAAAATGAATAACCTAATGAAACTCTCATATTGCCTGTTGGACCAAATCCATTACCTGTTTTGTCAGCTGTAAACCACAGTATTTTTCAGTGGCCAAGCACACTGGCTGAAATTTAAAACATTTGAAGAACTGTAGCCGCTAACAGACGTATGCAAAAGTCAGGAGTTTGCAATATAGTTGCTATCATTCATTTATTCTTTTCAAGCTTGGCCTACTCTTGGAATTGCTTGCTGTTGCCTGGTTTGTGTCTTGGGAAAGCTTCAGATACTTCATTTTTCAAGAGTAAAACCAAGAGTTTTTAAGGAACAGTTACATATTTTAGCACATAAAAGGGGATTTCTGGAGGATGCTGTATTTGAAAGCATCAAATTAGAAAGTCAGGTGACCTGCATGAGTGAGCGTTGCATATAGCCAGGCCTGAAGTAGCTCAACTAGTTATAAACGCTATCCTGCAGAATTCCAGAGAAGTAACTGAACCTACCCTTTTATAGCAAGCAGGGAGATACATGATCTGCTCATGCTGTTCAGTGGTTCCAATGTTCATGAGCTGTTAGGGATTACTCAATCCCTACCTCTGATCTGGTATCGAAGACATATCCTGGCCCTCTAGCTGTGCACATGGAAGTAATAATTTGTAGAGGTTTCTTTTTAAACTACCTGTCTGGCAACATTTAGTGTGATGCTGAAGGAGAATCCATGTAAATCTATCCAAACAAAAATTCTATATATTGCTTCGGAGCACATATCTCAGCTCTTGACTTATAGTTTTATTTGGCTAAGTAATTAATAGTACTTTATAATACTTTTGTGTTTTGTTGAGTTATGCTATGTACTGTTAGGACTACGCTAACAAATTACATTATTATCTCATGGAAGAACTTGATTGTTACTAATGGAGAATATTTTTTATAACATGAGAATTAATCAGATACTGTTGTATATGGCACAGATTTCTACTAGACCATTCAAAAAGAACCTGTAGACATTAGGAAATTTTCTATTATACGCTAGAGGTTTGAAGGGTGTTTTTCTTTCCTACACGATTGTAAAACCCTATCAAAATCATCTCTGCACAATTCTGCAGGACATTCATTTGGGGACCAGTTTTCACCTATTCCAAAAGGACCAGAGGTAGATTGCTTGCCCTTCAAATTAGGGAACAATAAAAGGGGGAAGTGTTGTTATAAACAGAAAATTCACATGAATATGTTGGAAATCCAGTCTGCTTTCCACTGAAATGTGTGTTAAACACAGGAAACCTCCAATAGCAAACCAAAGTGTGAAGAAGAATCTCTAGTATAGAACATCAGCTGAAAGAGTTTTCAGGACAATTTAGCTGCTCCACAGTGACAGATGTAAAACAAAAACAAAACCAAAAACAAAACAAAACAAAAAACAAAACCTCCTTGTAATTAGAAAAAAAGGGTTGGGGGAAAAAAAAAAAGAAGAAAAGACAAAACTGAAATATAAATCAATCTAATGTGAGCAGGAGAGGAGGTGTTAGTATGCCTCAGTGACAGACAGATGTGTGGTAGAGCTGCTTTATGCCTCTGAGGCCACCTTGCAAGGTAAAAAATGCTCCCACACTAAACATTTCATCAACAGGAATTACAGATGGCCTCTTTCTTACCCTGTCCAGAATACTGTAATTTGCTTGGTGAAAGAATGACTGAAGACATATTACTACCTGGTTCCTGTAGGTTGCTTCAGAGACAGCTGTTGCTGTTTTCCTAAGAGAAGAAAATGGGCCTGCTGGTGGATTGTCAATCATCTTGGGTTACAAGGTCACTAAGACAGAGAGTCAGGATCATACATTTTGAACTTCAGTCGCAGCATGAGTAACCACTTCTCTGTTCCTGTTTGGATGCACTGATCTTACTTGGGGCAGATTTATCAGATATCTTGCCTGCCAGATCCTCTTCATCCGTATATGACTCCTAGTGCCTCACACATGCTTTGATACATGATGTGCTACCCCCGGATGATGACAGATTCCAACAGAAGTGCCAAAATAGTTTTTCTTCCTTCCTCTGAGGACAGGGATCCACCTCTGTATTTATTATTAATCAGAGGGAGCATCAGTCAGGCAGTGGCTACAGAAACTACCTTGAGCTCTTAAACTCGATAGATTGTGTAACAGTTTAGATGGGGAGGAGAAATAAAACATTGAACAGATAACTTTGTCTGGCATGTCATGTACACGCTAGCATCCAGCATCACTCTTGCCATTTTTTTTCTGTTTCATTTGTGTATTCAGGGCTGCACTCACCACCAAATGCCCAGCATGGAGTTAGAGCCTCCTCTCCCACTATTCTCTTAAAATTCAATCTAGTAATGCTTACGTACAGGCAGGATCTTGTCTTACAGCCAAAAAACAAAAGGATATGCTTTGGGACACTATAGGATAAGAGAGTTATTCATAGACAGGTGGAGCTGGTGAGGAATGCTGTTCGCTGTGGAAGTTTTGGGTGGTTTTGGGTTTTGTTTTTTTTTTTTTTTAAATCCTTCTTTTGGATAATGCCTTTGATCCAATTTTCTCTCCTGTAAGCATTTTTTTTTGAGAACCCAAACCCAAAAAATTAACTGAAAAATGAAAATTTCCTTTTTCTCTTCCCTTATCTTAGTTAAAATAAAAACAAAACCAAAGAAACCAAACCCCACACACTTGACTAACTAAAGCATATTCAGGAAAACAAACAAACAATAATGAAATTGCTTAGGAAAAAATGAAGTTTCAGGTAGCTTAGAGTGGGAGCTGGTCTCCTGACCATGCTGAGATGCTTAGCTCAAATGCTGGTGTTTATGTACTACAGATCTAAAGTTAATTGTGATGAATCCCATTGTGGGTACTTGATAGCACAAGATCTTTTAATGAGGGCTCAGATTAAGGAGAATTATCTGCTTGATTTCCTAAGTAGAAAGAGTATGAAGCACATTTGGATGAACAGGGAGAAAGAAAACTAAGGAGTAGTTTTTCTGGTGTGTTTCTAGTAATACACAGAGGACTGGAATGCATTGCAACAACTTTTTGAAGACATTTTTCCCACATTATGTTTCGTTTACCAAGTACTGTGGATTATAGGATGGCATCATGTAGCACCATTGGCATACACAAACGAGATTAATCCTATGTATCAGGCATTTTCTTGGGGCATAATAATCTTAACTTTAAGTCAGCAAGAGAAGAAGGTGGAATAAATTCCCCCTCTGAAAGGGACTATGCTCTCAGCCACCTTCTGGGCGATTATTTCTGCCATTTACTGGAAAGTCAAGTTGGAGTGACTGACCTTCTAATTCAAATATCTATACTGTGTCTAAGTTGTAAAGGTTAATCTTGGCAACAGAGATGAAGACATCGTGAGAATCCTGTTTGTCTATATCTGCATTTAAAGGCAAGGAGAAAGGTTTCATAACATTGCTTTCTTGACCCTATTCCTCCATAAAAGAGGAGCTGGAATACAGTCCCCACTTGAGATGTCCCCTTTGTTCAACCTTCAGGGTTTCCAGGACAACATCCCCTTGACATGACATTTTGAGGTATGCTAATGAAAGTCCATCCATCTAACTTTACTGTTTTTTCTGGATTGGTATCAGGAAGACAAAGGTAAGATGTTTCATGAAAAATATTTCTGTGGAATCAGCTACAAAGTTTAAAACTTTAAAGCTACACAAAACTTGCCACATTGTAAGTTACAGTTACTTCACAGAATCGCAGAGTCAAAGAATCATTGAGGTTGGAAGGGACC
This sequence comes from Gymnogyps californianus, assembly GCF_018139145.2. Classification (NCBI taxonomy): domain Eukaryota; kingdom Metazoa; phylum Chordata; class Aves; order Accipitriformes; family Cathartidae; genus Gymnogyps; species Gymnogyps californianus. The sequence goes on along the minus strand of NC_059472.1, from coordinate 6,656,506 downwards.
TCTTGAGATCAACAATCCCAACCTCCTGCTCGAGTAGGGTCAGCTAAAGCAGATTGTGTAGGACAGCGTCCAGCTGGGATTTAAGTATCTCCAATGATGGAGACTCTGCAGTGTCTCTGGGCAACCTGTGACAGTGCTGTCACGCTCACAGCAAAAAAAAGTGTTCTCCTGTGTTCAGATGGAATTTGATGTGGTTTTTATTTTATTTTTTTTTTAATTAATTCCTTCTTGTCGTATCACTTGGTCCTTCCAGGAGAAGTCTGTCTCCCTCATCTTCACTTCCTCCAATCAGGTATTTATACAGAGGGATAAAACCCTCCTGAGCCTTCTGTTCTCCAAGCTGAACAGTCCCAGCTCTCTCAGCCTTTCCTCATATGAAAGATGTTCCAATCCCTTAATCATCTCAGCTCTAGGGGATTTTGTTATTGGTGTTTGGGTTTTGTTTGTTTGTTTGTTTGTTTTCTTTCTAAGACACATAATCAATCATGAAACACCATCAGTGGGAAATTATGGTTCCCTCTGGTTCTTGGTAAGGCATGCAACACCTATGTCTGTTGGTGTTTTCTTTGCTATACAGTACCACTAAGAATGTAGTCTTGGCACCTGGGTGGAAAAAATGCATATGCATTGTTTTCCCATTTGAAACCAAAGGACCAGCTTATTTCATTACTTTTTTTTAATTTCCCTTTTTTTTTTTTTTTTTACTATGGAAGTTTGGCTGGTACAGTTTAGCCATGTCACTGCTCACCTATTTTCTGACCTCAAGTTTTCTGGCAGTTTGCCTAGACAAAAGGTATAGTTAGATGTACTCAAAGAAACTATTACTTTTCAAGAGAATGTTAATTTTGTTTCAGGTAAGACCTGGTAACTGACTGACTGTGCAAGTCTCAGTGAAAAGGGTCAGCTGGAACAACTTATCAGCTGAGGAGTGGGAATCTCCATCTGAGAGAATAAAACCTCCAAACATGTCTTCAATCACTTGTGATCATGTAAACATATGCACATATGCATATGCACATATGCATAAACATATGCACCCTTCATAGTGAAGGGTGTTTTTTTCGGCTGGTTTTCTGGATGACCTTTATCTACTGATTCACTGAGAAAGTGCTGTTTTTCTGTGGAATGGAATTTCCATTTCTTACCCCTCCTAGAACATTCATACTAAGTGCTCTATGAATGGATTTTGAGTCAAAACCAAATATATTTAGAAGAATGGCCTCTCCACCGTGAAGTACATTGCACTCCTTGTGATTATTCTGGACAGGAATCTTAATTCAGGAAATCATCTTGACTTTGAATTACCACCTACATATAATCTTCATAGTTCTAATCATGTACAGACTTGATAATATACCTATGCACTTTTAATGAATAAATGCCTTCTTGTTAGGTACAAAGAACAGTTGTAACCTTTAATGCATGAATGCTCATAGTACTGGATGCATACGTTATGGAAAAGTCAATTAAGTTAATTATTTAATTAAATTAGTTAATTTAATGAGTAAATATTAATTATCATTAATTTAGTTACTCTGAGAGTAACTGTATCTATGCAAAACCACCTTAAAAGAAAGCTAATTCTTTGGAGAAAAAAAGTAAATTATGCTTTTGCTAATAGAGTTTGCCATATTGTCTCAAGCTAGGCTAAATTGCAGCAAGAGAGTAAGCCCAAGAGTAAATATGATTTGTGGTTTATTTTATTAGTGTTCAAAGATTATCCTGTTAGGTGGAGAATATTTGCTGGGGAAAATTGATCCTGTTAATTTATCTTTGTTTATAAAACATTAGAGATGATGTTTAGATCATATATTAACATATCATGCATAATATAGAAGAACCAGATGCTCGTGTTATGCTTTTAACTGTGATTGCTTGCTCTTAAAGCTTCTTCTTATGCATTTTTACTTTTATGGAAGGTGACAATTAAACTTCAATTATAAGTTCATTCTGGATTGTCTTTATTTTCTTTGTTTTAAATTAAAGGCTTTTTTTTCCCCTGTAAAAAATGTATATTGCTTTCTTAATTTGCTGTGCCATCTGTGTCACTGCACGTTGCTCTCCTAATTTGCATTCTTTGGGGATGGATTCTGAGCCCTGCTGAAGCTAGTGGTCATTTGGCAAATCTCGTAGCGTGAGTCGCTTAGCATAGGGGTACAAAGGACACCTCCTGCAGAAATGGGCATAAACACACTTATAAGGCAAGGTCAGCTGCATCAGCATACCTACTCCAAAATCGTAATAGCATGCCTGTGGGAAACTGAAGTAGTCTAAATTTTCTAGTCCAGCACAACACACCGTGTGGCTTCATTTCTTTTTTCATCAGCACTGCAGTCGAATGCAAAACCCAAACGGTGAACCACGCACTCATATCGACAGACCAGCACTTCTGACTGCCACACATTACAGTTATTTGGGAAATGAATGTGCTTGAACATTGCCAAGTTTACTCCTTCAGGCTTTATTCTAGGAGTGGCATTGTTACTCTTGACAGGTAAGCACAGCTGGGGATTGGTTGGAAAAATAAAATTAAAAAATAAGCAAAAAAATGTTAAATGAGTGTTAATGAATACCGTTCACTGGACAACTCCAAACCCTTTAGATTCAACTCAACTATACAAATGAGCGATTCAGCTGAGGCCAGGAGAGCCTGTGGCAGACAGCGAGGCTGGGATACTGAAGCAAGAACGGATGCAGAAGGTGTCTGTTCTGTCAAACACTGATGCAGCTCAAGAGGTTCCTTATTCCCCAGGCTGTGTGAATGCTGCATCATCTGGTTTGTGTGGCAAATGTCAACATAGGGTTCAAAACCTCTAATGAGATTGAAAGAAGGAGCATCTGGGAAGAAGAGGATGGGAACATCTTCAACATATCAGAAAGAGGTAATCTGATTTTTTTTTTTTTTAATTAAAATAGCCCTAGTTAAGAGTAGAAGTACATTGAAGATTGGACAACTCTGTAAGTGAATGGAAGGTAGTTTTTCAGCCATACTACCAGTAAAGGGACAGATTATCTCGTATGGTAAAACCTACTTGTTAAAGCTAATAGCAAAATATTGTCCAATCTGCCATCTGCAAATAGCTGTATCAAATCAACAAAACACTGCTTTAATTTCCTGCTGTTGGCTTGACCCCTTTAGATCATACTGCAATTGAAAGTGGATGTGAAAGTCCGCCCCAGCCCTGAAATTCCTCTTGGCATGCTGCAGAGCCAGGGGAATCGTCCTTCGACATGTTACCTCCTGACTCTGTGTTTGCACTACTGCAGTCACGTTGATGAAGCTGGGAAAAGAGGAAGAAAATTAGAGCTCATATAGATATGGAAATAAAATTAAATGAAATAACTTTTTAATATATTTTTTCTGTCTATAAGCACAATTTTTATCTCAAGAGAAAAAATAAATTCAATTTACCTTAGATAAACTTTTAGCTGTTCTGAGTTCTCAGAGTGATTACTTAAAAAGCTCTGTGCTGTCCATTTGTGCACAAATGCACTTGAGTTGATTTTAATTAAAAAACAGCTTTAATAACTGGCTTATGCTGTTGAAAAAAATAATTGGTTTTTCAGTAGGATATTCATGTATTAATCTTACTGTTTTATTAAAATATGTATATCGAGCCTGGAACTACTTTTGCCCAATTCTCCAAGATCCTTTAGGGCCAGATCTTCTGATTACTCAGGTTTCTAAACCCATTCAATTTTAAGGAAATGTTTGCGAGAAGTTCATAGAATGGAGTGTTCAGCCAGTTTCTCATCTATTTAATATACAGCAATTTACTTCAACATGAAAGTGTCGTTCGCATTGCTACAATAACTGATGTCATAGTAAGTGAGCACTAAGACTCTCTCTCAGGACTGAATATGAGCACTCCTCCAAAGTCTCTACTTTTATTTGTTTTATGCAGAAGAAAAAATAGTGGGATGATGGATTTATTCAGAGAAAGATCAGCCCAGAAACTGAAACCAGTGATCCAGAGAAACAAGAGGGCTGACAGGGTGAAAGGAGGGAGAGGCAGTCCTGTAAGAAAGTCTGAACTCCTGCTCTTCATGTTTCATCCCTCAGGATCTCATTACTTCTTACCTTCATCACCTTCACGCCAGCGTGCTGCTCTGAGCCCGGCTCGTACCACAGTGCTGCTCCCCTCCGCAGGACAGACATGTTCCCCTCAGCAGCGCTGCAGGTTTGCAGGGTTCAGAGCGGAAAAGAGATGGAGTATCAGCTCTCCAGTGTGGATGAAGGAAGCAGGATGACTAAACTCGGTGCTTTTGGTGCAGAGGAGAGTGGCAAAGGAGGGGGAAGGTAGAGGATGCAAACAGGAGACCCCTGTATTGTGAGATAAATTACACCCATTGACTTAACATGCAGAGGACTCTACTATTTCCTAGAGACCTCAGTGCAAGCAGAAATCTGGGGAATCTTATAGTACATTTTATTGTGTAGAAGTTTAGTTGACACCAGCTAATATTTCTGAAGCACGAACTCCTGCCAAGCCCTAAAACAATTCCTCCTTTCCCTAATGAGTAGAAAGGAAGACGTGCATTTTGGGGCTTCACATCTGATGAGGCTGAAAATTTATCCCATCATGCCTAAGAGAAAGTAACATTGCTCTAAAGTCTTGAATCTTGAGATTCTGCAGCTATTAATAGAATATATGAAATCATCATGAAGGTAAGTTGATGCACAAACCTGGTACGGCAGGTCTTTTGGTCACTAAACATTTGCCAAGACCTTGTACAGTCCAAAATAAAATCTCTAAAGTAATAAAGTGTATAAAGCATGATAAACCAGCAAAACTAGTTGCTATCGCTAGGCAATTTTCAGAATTGTTGTATAGTTTCCACTCTCATTAGCCAGAAGTAGAGGAGAAAGTGTGAAGCCATAAACCATAAAGGAGCAAGCCTTTTCATTTTTTTCAGTTGGTGCCATTTTCTTCAGTGCTATTACTTAAAATCTCACATATGAAGCAATGTTCCTCTGATTTAACAGCAAATTTCTCCCAGGCTCTTTTTTGGTGAATGAACGTGTTGGGTAGGAAAGGTGTTTGCTCCCTTCATAATCAGTGCAGCACTGATTGTGTGTATTGATGACATACTTAATCTGATTCTGATTTTCTGGATAATTTTATAAAGCTAAAATAATTCTTGTGATATCAACAGGGTGATTCCAGATTCCCAACTAATTATGTGTTTGTGATGTTGAAGGGATAGGGACAATTCTCTGGAAATAAATCAGCTGAGCTTTCAATATGCTGAGCCTTAATCAAAGTTAACAAATTCCAAGGCTTGTATTATCCTAAAAATCTTGATCATTGAGATTTTTTCACTCTCTCTTTCTCAAAAAGTTTTTTTTTTTCCCTACTAGACTATATTTCCACACAGTATTTCCAAAAAAGGGAAATACTCTTGGGCTCCTTTGTCCTTCTTTAGTTCTGTATCACAGCAGAGAGCTGTTGTTTTTCTTCTGTTCTCAAAAAAAAAAAATTACAGCTCTTCATGGCATATCTGAGCTGAGTGTTGATTTCTGAAGCTTCTGCCAGAAGATGTTTAATAATACTGTCACTCCCGGAGAATCCATGCCATGGCAGGTTCTGACAAGGTGCAAAAGATGGGACAGGTGTGAATTTACCATCTGCACTGCCCCTACAACACTGAGCCAGTGTCACTAGGAATTAAACTAAAGGAAAGACCTTGGGAGGGAAAAGCACAGCATACCTTGTTCTTGAAGCTATTTCCATACTGGGAAGCAAAACAGTCATAGAGCATTGGTAGAAGACTGTATATCTTTGTTTCCCTACCTTTATAAACCCCATGTACCCCGATCAGCAATAAAAGCTTGAGGTTTGTTTGTAGACGTACAGTGTAGACATTTGATAATACATACCCACATAACTGTGTGTTATCCTAGAAGACAGCAGATGAACTTTCTCATTTTGGCATTGCCAACTTCCAGCATAGTGTCAGTTAAACCTGAGCCAACTATCTTGTGGTGGAAAGGAACTTTTAAAAACTAATCTTTTCTTGCCTAAGGGGATTTGTGGCTAGAAAAATGGTCTGAGAGTCTAAATATTTGTATTTCCTTCTGGTTCTGCTAATAACTCACCTTAGTAGACACTGGTGAGCTACAGCCAAATTCCTTGAGCTGCCTTATTTTAGGGGTTGCTAGTCTTAAAAAAAAAATTGCTTGGCCTCAGGAATGTAATACAGAGCACCTAAGCTAGGCACATACAGTCAAGAACTATACACTCAATAATGCCAAATACTTATTTATCACTATAACCTATAATAGCTAATTTTGAACAGGGAATCTAGGGATGCAAAAAACTTCATATCATTGAGAGTGTTACTTTGTGACAGGGAACAGGAAAGATTTGGCAGACAGGAAACCATCTGACCAAACAATTAATTCGGGAGGGCTACATGTCTATTCACTGGGAATTGAGAGTTCCATGTCTTCCCTTGACAGGTGGTACTTTCCAACACAGGTAAACATAGCACTCTTTTACACTAGAGTAGTAAATCAGTGGCCCAGGAAAAGGGAAGCAAATCCTGAACATCAGCAAATCCTGAAAAATGAAGCACTCCTGAACATCAGACGACTTGCAAAGTAAAGCTCTTCTAAGTTGCTGTGTACTTTCCTGGCCATACAATAGTTTAAAATTGGAGAAGGTGGGAAAGGAAGAGCACTTTCTGTTATTAATGCTGACACTAAACTATTGCACAAGTACCTATTTAGAGCCTAGAACCTGAAGTTTGGAAGGATTTCATCCCATCATCTTCCTTGGAGGCTGGTCCTGAAGAATTGAATGTTCCCAGTCTCATCTTAACTTTTGTGGGTAATTCACTGTCCCAGAAATATAATACAATCACAGAATAATTTAGATTGGAAGGGGCTCTCAGGATGTCATCTGGTTCAACCCTCCACTCAGAATAGATAAATTCCACATTAGATCTGGCTGCCCAGGTCCTTGTCCAATAGTGTTTGAAACATCTCCAGGGATGGAAATTCTAGAGCAACTCTGGGAAACCTTTTCTTATGTTTGACCAGTGGCAGTAATCACGTGGACTAAAGTGGTACATAGACTAATCATGCTATTAAGTTTCCTAAGGATTTTCTATGGGAAGGTGCCACCTCGAAAAATTGATCATAGAATCATAGAATGGTTTGGGTTGGAAGGGACCTTAAAGACCATCTAGTTCCAACCCCCCTGCCATGGCCAGGGACACATTCCACTAGACCAGGTTCCTCAAAGCCCTATCCAACCTGGCAGAACATCCATTAGCTGGAGAGAGGAAATGAGACAATATTTGAATGTGTTTGATCTTTTTAATGTGCTACGGGTGTCCCCATAGATTTCTGGTCAGAAATTAAGGCATAGATGAGGAATTTACTTACCTGGCTATTGTCCAAGAACTGCTTTTCCAGTTCAACTATTTTGATGATTAGTTGACTACAGTTATCCGGCTGAATCTCACTGTTTTTAATTCCTGTTGCCTTGTAGCTGTGAAAAAAAAAAAAATTGTTATCTCTAGTATTACACTGAGGCTGCACATAAATCTCATTCCAGGGCTCTTAGTGTGCATTTTTCTTCCATTTATACTTGGTACAAACAGAACAAAACGAAACAAAACAAAACAAATAATCTGATATTCAGGCATGCTTGTTGCTTAACTCCTTAAGTAGGTATTGAGGCAGAATTTTCTTTGACACCAGCTACAAATAGTCCTCATCTTTGGGTTTCTATAATAAGTCATGCAGGAAATTACTGTAAAGCTGGTCTTATGTACAGTATGGTGATATCTTTGAAGCTTACAAAGTTACCAGGCTGAACAATAGCATGAAGGACACTGAGGAGAGGCCTCTTGAGAAGCTCTACATGGTTTATGTGTCTCAGATATTGAAAAACTTGGTACACTACTGGACTGAAAGAGAATCTGTATCTCGTAACCCATGGGGTGGAGTCTGCATCACCTAACCTTAACCATTGAAATGTTAAGCATCTAGTTTAAGATACTCATCCAGGCCCCTTTGACGAGAAATAGTTATTACCAGAAGCCACTAATCAAAACCTATGATAACCAAGATAATTAGGACAAATTACCCTCTAGAGGAGTTTATTTCTCTGCAGAAGCATTAGAGGGAGTGTAAAGACTAGCTTAGACTAGATGTTTAAGTTTTAGAAATATTACCTTATGTCAGAAGAATCCTAATATAAATCTAAAATGACCAGAGTTTGAACATAATGGACACATTACTATTCCTAAAACAATTTTTTTGATTTTAGACTAGCTCAGTAAAAATGGTACTCTTTCAGAAAGAATAGAATATACAGTCAATTTAGCTTTACTGCAATGAAAAGAATAGTGCAAATATCAAACTAACTTCAGTTGTTCCCCAGCAGAAAAACTGTCTGGTTTTAAAGGGGAACAGTGTACACTGATTCAGAAAAGCCAATGAATATAAGACCAGGTAGTGTAAATAAGGATTATTAACAGTTGATGAAGGTGTATTCCTTTGCACCTCCTAAAGATAAAGGGGCGTTCTGGACATTTTAAACTGAATGTTGATTCAATTAGTAATTATTTCTAGATATTTTCATTATTAAGTTGGGGGCAGAGGAGGGAGAAATGTAAACACCCCCTCCGCCCCAAAAAACCCGCCCAAACCAAACCACAAATGAAAAACCCAAAGAGCTTTAGAAAGTCTGTGTCTGACCTCTCAGGATCACTTTTTAAGTGTGTAATGAGTTAAGTAATGGGGCATTCTTTCCTATCCTACAGCAAAATACCACTTGATGCAATTAAATGGCTCAAGATTCAGAAACCCAGACCTACCAGTCTCTTCAGCTTGTGACAGCCAGTCATGTGTGAGAAAGGTCAGTCATGTAAAAGAAATTAAACGAGTTCTGCAAGGACTTAACTGGAATTGATGCAAAGCTCTCCAAATAGCAAAGGTGATTAAAAGTTCAATCAAAGTCAGATGCAAGGAAAGATGCTCATTAATATCCACATCACTGGGTCACAAACACCCTGCTCATCTGTATGACAGGATTGTGTACTTAATGATGTGATCAAAAGTGATATTCATGAGAGAACAATGTACTCCATCCCACCTCAGCACTATACATTGCATATCCTGCTGGTACTCGTAAAAAGAATATGAAAATCTTCATATCTGCATGATGATTTTATAAAAGGAAGAAATGCATTTATACAAAGTCAAATAAATAGTTTGTTGCACACTGAATTAAATGCAGCTATTATTATTTCAGAGTTCAAAATAAAACAAAACATACTTGAGAACCTTTCTGAAACTTTGTTAAAATCAAAGAAAACTTCTAGCATTAGAAAGGCATTTTAATATTAAGTTTATTAATGATCATTCACTGATCTGAAAATGCATTTCAATAACGCTATATTAAGGCTCACACTTTAAGTACTCAGAACTGCAGATAGCCAAGCTCATTCGACTAGTTACAAAGGAGATCTCTTCTTAGCAATTTTTAACAAACTTAGAAATGAAAATCTAGGTGTTCTTCCCAAACTGCTTTAATAATTTTGACTAAGAGAGATTTCAGTTTTAATGACTTATTAAACAAATATGTTTATTTATGTTTATTATTCTGTGCTCTGAATATTTTAACTTTGTAGCCATAGCTAGTTGAATCAGAACACACGGAGGTGCAACTTTTCAAAACCAAAGAAGGCAGGTAGTACTGACCAGTATATAACTTGCTAGTGTTAAGTATTTAATTTGAACATCACTAGTTAAGATATCTATGTAACTCTGGTAGCTGAAGGATAGGCACCTCTAGTAACACCTCAGATGACACTGCTCAGAGCACTAAGGGCATGAGTAGTTAAGTCCTCACTTCCCAGTGCAGCTAAAGAGACATGCAGAGCTCCCCCAGAACTGCAAGAGGAGAGGCATCCTTGCTGATGAGCCATGCAGTACCCCAGACTGCCGAACTGTGATGCAGGCACCACATTGCTAAAGACACATGTTCCTACTGATCAAGATCCTCAGACTGAGAAATGTTGATTTACCCAGTGAAGGATTAACTCATTCTTATGGATTGCACAAAAAAACCCCAAAACCAAAACCATACAAAATTCTGATCTCCCTTTTGGCATTTTAATAAATTCAATATGATTTTACTCCATGAGGAGTAAGATCAAAATCACTTCCCAGGATCCAAAATGGCTGAAGAAGCCTAGAGCTGATACTGTTTTTTCATGAAAGATAATGACTTTCCAAAGGCTGAGGGATCTGAGAAGATATAAACACCCCTCTTGTGTGGTGCTTAATGCAACACATTGTGAGTTTGTTTTTTCCCCCTCGTTTTCACCCCTTTTTCCACCTGTGCAGAGAAAGCTTCATGAAATATTTCCCCCCCATTGGAAATAATGACACAAAAGAAGCAGCCTCTGAAGAATCAGATGCAGAATCATTCCTAAATGATGGGTCCTTTTCACTCAGGTATGAACACAGAGGTCAGGAATAGCTTCGCATATCCTAGTGGCACTGATATGAAGCTGAGTACAGAAGCCATCTCAGGAGGGCTTCACTTGTTTATGTAATGCTGAAGTAAGTGAAAAAATAATGCAATTATTAATTTCAAGAGACTTATTTCTTCTGCATTTGCTTCATTATTATTGTTACTTTCTTTAAGGTTCTGCTTGATTTCCTCTCAACATCTCTTCTCTACCTAGAGCTTGATTGGAAGACAAGAACATGTAATTATTTGATCACTTTTCATTTCAGCTGATTAAAAGAAAAAGGAAGCGTTTGCTTGGGTCAAAGGTTATTACAATGCATAATTAATTGTCCAATACCATCTTAATCAACAACTTTCCAGTTTCAGCTTCTTTGCATTTATCAAGGGAAAGGCGGGGTTCAATAGAGGTATTAATCAACTATGCATGAATTGCCAGAAATGGATTTCTGTAAGGGAGCCTTCAACCAGTTATTAGGAAAGGTGCTGAAGTGAAACAACCCTCCTCTAAGAGCGGTGGATTACATTGGTTTGCAGGGAATGAACTTAAGTATTATTGAACAAAATATTTCAGTCACATGTTCCATCTCCATCTGCTTAATGAATTGAAGTGTCAAGAAAATTTGAAGAGGCAGCCCAGGAAAACAGAAATGTAATTTAATGCAACATGAATCATTTGCTGGCCAAATGTACAGTATTGATAGAATTCCAGACAAAGCATTTAGATTATGTCTATTGTTACAGGAAAAGGCATTTAATTTGTCCAGCGATTCATGTGTTTAAAGGCAGATTATTTTAAAAAATCACAGGAAATTAAACATGTCACATTCTCTTAGAAGTCTTTTAATCGGCAAAGCAGTAAATCTAATTACTTTCAGAAATGTAACTTTAAGACATCTCTGCATCTCTAATGTAGTCAGGAAAACATATCCTGCATAACTTTCTCAAAAATCACATAAAATCTGAGGCTATCTGATAAAGATGTACAAACTGGTTAAGCTCTTCTATCAGTTCCTGTTATTTGTCTCATTTCTTTGAGTCTCTGTAGTTACGGATGCAATAACTCAATTTACTGAATATGGAATATCCCCAGACACCATTAAGTGGACACTCACTCTGTTTTCCTCTTCTCTATTTCCCTGATGCAGATAATATGTTATATGCAACACATACTAGCTAGCTAGTGATGTAGCTTCTTGCTCTTTTTCTCTTTTTCCCTCTTCATAGCACAACTTAACATCTAAATGTTAATTATTATCTTTTTACCTGTGCATAAAATGAATTTTGCCCCACTGTCAGTACAGTGTTCAGCTGCAGGAATGCAGAAGGAAAAAGATGTGTCTCTAAAAGAAAATCTGATGGGGATGGGTTACATATACGATCATCCAGCATGTCCCCTGGCACAGCTTTGGCCTGTGACAATGAGCCTTCTCCCACAACGCCCAGACCTGCTTCCTGGGGCAGCACAAGCCAACACAACACAACACTGCACAAACTGCATGTGTGCTACCAAGATTCATAAAGACCATACGTTTTAGGGAGAAAGAGTTTCTTTCTAGGAATAAGAACTATGTCACACCATTTGCCCGCCGTGCCAAAGACCTTTTTTATTGCTAACATAGGTGTAAAGAAATAGCAATTTGTTTGAGCCTCTGAATATAAGCATAAGTAAAACTATGTTGTGTGTCTGTGTAGATGACATTTTAATTAATTATCACATGCTGCAATCTCTCCCTTTCTTCCTTTACTTCCTTTATCAATACAAAGAGAAGCAAATTTAATCAGATCCTTGATTGCCAGGGATGGGATACTGTAACTGAATGGGCATGAAACAGTCTAAAATGCAGGCATGAGTGATACTTTCCCACAAAAGACAAGGCCTCTGAGTTGCAGAATTTGTGGAGAGAGAAAAAATAAAAAGGAAATTAAAAAGATGACAGAAACCAATATCACTCTGTTTCTTCCATGATAAGGTAATTTAAATATGCAGATGCAGTTGGACTAGAGTGTACTCTTTGCTGGGTAAAAAGCTGGCTGGATGGCTGAGCCTAAAGAGTTGTGGTGGATGGAGTTAAATCCAGTTGGTGGCCGGTCACAAGTGGTGTTCCCCATGGCTCAGTACTGGGTCGAGTTCTGCTTGATATCTTTATCAATGATCTGGATGAGGGGATCAAGTACACCCTCAATAAGTTTGCAGATGACACCAAGTTGGGCGGGAGTGTTGATCTGCTTGAAGGTGGGAAGGCTCTACAGAGGGATCTGGACAGGCTGGATCGATGGGCCGAGGCCAATTGCATGATATTCAACAAGGCTAAGTGCCAGGTCCTGTGCTTGGGTCACAACAACCCCATGCAACGCTACAGGCTTGGGGAAGAGTGGCTGGAAAGCTGCCTGGCGGAAAAGGACCTGGGGTGTTGGTTGACAGCCAGCTGAATATGAGCCAGCAGTGTGCCCAGGTGGCCAAGAAAGCCAATGGCATCCTGGCTTGTATCAGAAAGAGTGTGGCCAGCAGGACTAGGGAAGTGGTCGTCCCCCTGTACTCGGCACTGGTGAGGCTGCACCTCGAATACTGTGTGCAGTTTTGGGCCCCTCACTACCAGAAAGACATGGAGGTGCTGGAGTGTGTCCAAAGAAGAGCAACGAAGCTGGTGAAGGGTCTAGAGAACAAGCCTTATGAGGAGCGGCTGAGGGAACTGGGGTTGTTTAGTTTGGAGAAAAGGAGGCTGAGGGGAGACCTTACCGCTCTCTACAACTACCTGAAAGGAGGTTGTAGTGAGGTGGGTGTCGGTCTCTTCTCCCAAGTAACAAGTGATAGACAGGAAGAAATGGCCTCAAGCTGTGCCAGGGGAGGTTTAGATTGGATATTAGGAAAATCTCTTCACCGAAAGGGTTGTCAAGCATTGGAACAGGCTGCCCAGGGAAGTGGTTGAGTCACCATCCCTGGAGGTATTTAAAAGATGTGTAGATGTGGTGCTTAAGGACATGGTTTAGTGGTGGACTTGGCAGTGTTAGGTTTACTGCTGGATGTGATGATCTTAAAGGTCTGTTCCAACCTAAACGATTCTATGATTCTGTGTTTCTATGATTCTAGACAATCATTGTAGGTCCCTTCCAACTAAAATATTCTATATTCTATTCCATTCTATTCTATTCTGTTCTATTTTAAATAAGGTCAGTTGGGTGTTAATAATAGTGTAATTTGGAAACTAAAGCACAAGGAGAGGCTGAGCACAAACAAGATGGGAACTAAAGACTGAAGAACCACTGAGTAAGTTACAGAAGTTACTGGAGTTAACTGTCTGGGGTGACAGATGAGATGATTCTCTCTTTGGAGATGATTGTTTTCCCCAATGACTACTGAGAGAGGTCTCAGCGTTTCTGGAGATGACATATACCTTTTGACAGCTAAATAGGTCAGATTAATCAATCACATTCCCAACTCTTGTAATGGTGGCTGTACACACAAATCTGGTTTTTCATCTTTATCAAGCTACGTTCAAGTCCCAGTAAGATAAGCATTAGCAGCTCGTCTTCCTGAAGGGAAATATTAGTTCCCATACCTGTAATTTCTACTAAACTTCATGGAGACTACCCATACTACCTGTGGTGGGGAAAAGAGGAACAATAAAGACTTCAGTCTTTTAAGTCAAAGGCCAAGTTCAGGAAAAAGTCCATAAGTTTTAGGGAGGTCAGGAGGCCTTAGAGGTCAGAAAGCAGGGCAAATCAAAGACCATATGAAAATAAAAAGATCAAGATATACACATTGACCCTTAAGATAAAGATCCCAGTTCTCTCTGTACAGACTGTGAATATTTGAAAGTTTTCTGAGTAGCTTCTAAACTATTGACAAGCTTCGGATGCTCCTCAAATCACTACATTAAGTCATTTTTTGTGTGCATTCTTAGCTATACTTTTGGAGAAGCAGTGACATTGAAATCTCGTGGCTACTGCAGCGTGTAGTGGGTCAGGTTAGCTGAGGTCTGAACCTACCACGTTCTTCCTTGATCTCTTACTTCAAATTGGAACAGCAGTTAAGTACCATTTGCATGAATTTCTAGTGCAGTCAGAACATAAGCAATTGAATTAACAGTAATAACACTTAATTACATGCTTAAAATTATAAACATGCTTCAATGCTGCTCTAGCTGAAGACAGTCTGGAGCTAGGACCTTAGCTTCTGTCTCTGCCTTTCAGTCTGTCTACACCAGTTTACTCATTTATAAAACTGAACCTTTGCCTATATGCCAGACAGGCTTATTCAATTAATATTTTAAGCTGCCAGGAGATTGTTGGATGAAAATCATTATAATGCAAAAATATAAAAATTCTTTTTATGTAATCCTTTGGTTTTCAAATGAACTCTGAAAGAACATTCTATGTTCAGATAAAAGCTGAATGACTATAATTGTAGAGGGCCAAAAAGACAGTATTACAGAACAATTTCCTTAGCATGATAATACCTAACCAATCTTCTGGAATCTTTCAATTAACTCTTTCCCGTAGAGAATATCTGAAGCTACATATAATGAGCAACATGATGATTCTGTGATTAATATGATTTAAATCTCAATAGTTTAGTTCCTGTTCAGATATCTGGAGAAAGATTCAGAGGAGGCTTGCTTGTTTGTTCGTTTATGGTAAAATCCATTAGAATTGTCAAGATTTAAAAATCCCCCCCCCCAAATGCAAATCATATTTTTATTTAAAAGTTACCTGCTTTTTAGGACTGAATATAAAACCAAAAACCTGTATATAAAAAGAATACTGGTGGATTTACACAATAAGAACTACAAATCCTTTATAGATTCTGATAAAGCTATTATCTTATTGGACTGGCAGTTACAACACCAGGATCTCTGTTTGCAGGGAAAAGACATTTCAAATATGGTAATTTACTAGTGTAGTCAAAGGGTGAAATCTTGCATTTACTCCTATTTTATCCTAGAACATGACTCTGAGAGAGTCATCTTTCCTTACCTTTCTGGAGAAAGCAATTAATCTCTCAAAACCAAATACTATGTTCTCTGTTATATACCTTTTAACATTTAGAGAAATGAAGGACTCTTAACTACTGTTCATTCTTATTTATGAAATCAATACAATTTCCCAATGGCTTACAATAACTGATCAGGAGTTTATGGATATTTACATCAAGATCCGCAGAGTGGAAATTTTTTTCCATAATGTCATTTCATTTATTTCTTTAACATTCAGTGTTTCTGTAAAATTTCCCACCTCAAATCAGCAGGTTATTGCACGTGTCCATTTTTTGTGCCAAGAGTGCCAGACAAAAAACAGAAAACAACCCAGACCTTTCTTTTCACTGGAAAGGATGCAGTATCACTGTGCACACTGCACGGAAAAAAAGATTCAGTTGAGAATCTACATTGACAGCTGTAAGTGTTCATGCCTCAAGCTTCTACAATTTCATTTTGAATATGTCACACCTCTAATCAAGACAATTTAAACCTATGACCTTAGCACAGTATAATTTTTGATTGAACTAAATACACATAACAGTCTTAGCAAAGGCTATATAAAGTGACTCTTCTGCCCTGCCCCTAGTGAGTGTTTCTTGCTCATTTGAAGAAATAAAGTGGGAATGTGAGTCATCTTTTCCTTATTTTTGTTTTCTGGTAAAAAACTTCATATAAGCAAAATCTGGCAAAAAGCTAAGACAGTGATTAAGGCAGGGATCATATTTAATACCAGTATCTTAATGTCTAAGTGGAATTCACAGTCACATATACTTTATGCTATCTTTAAGGGATTAGCCAAAATAATCAGTACATACACAAGGTCCCAAATAAGAAAGCTTGGAAAACACTGTGAGATTCATTAAAATATTTTCCTTTTTCGATAAATTAATGGGAAAGCGTTCTGTCTTGTTTCTCTTTTATCATTTCTTGTTTCTTTTGAGGCAAAAAAAGAAGCTGCTTAAAAATCTAAGGATAACACTGCTATGGGATGTCATCTTCCGGAACATGCAGGGTAGAAGAAATAGACTTTGCTTCATTCTGATCCAGAAACATGTAGCGCTTCCACATGCCTGACAATTGCTACTTAATAGGAATGATGGCACAAAGCTAAGTGCTTCTTACTCCACATGATAGATCTCTAAAATAGTTTAGATGACCCAATCCTTTAAAGCCACTCTTTATCCAGATGAAAGTAATTCAGCACAGTTAGCACTAGTGTAGTTGTACATGTCTAAACTACATTGTAAAGAGTTGAAGGTTTGTTGTGATGACTGCCATTCCTTGCAACAGAGCATGTTCTCCCTCCGTTTTATAACTGTTGGTACAATTCGAAAATAGCAATGTTTAATATGCCACTTGAATATTTGTTCTGTGTGCGTGAACATCTACTCTTAATTCCATGGTGTCATGGAGAAATATAAATTCAATCTGGATGAGGTCTGATCATACAATCACACATTTTTCAAATTAGTCAATATGTATGAATGGTGTTTCTGTTAAGATAAAACCATTTGCTGACTCCCTATAATTATAGGTAGATTTTAATAATTGATCAAACTCCTTTTTTACGATATCATAGCTAGATCACTGGTGTGGGTTAATCTCACTTGTCTTTAGGTGTCTATAAGGCAATGCAGAGACAAGAGCTAGGTAATTCAGGCTTCCCTTAAAGCCAAAGAAGAGAAAGAAGCATCTCAAGGCCACAATTCATCTGATTTATTATGGATGTATACTTTAGCATGAGATTGACTGCACTAATTGTGCCTGTTTCTCTTAATTGATTATAAAGGAGAATACAAAGACTCAGGTCTAGTTATCTATAAGGTTCGTATCTATCTTTGGTCAATTGACTCCCACATCAACCTTCTATGAGAAATACAGCAGGATTTTTTTTTCTTCTTCCCCACTACCAGAGGTAAATCATTCCAAAGTAACGTGTGTAGTTAATTCAGGTATATCTGCATTGTCAGTTAAATAGAAAAACTTCAAAGTAATCTAAACTATTGAAAACATATCTATAGTCATCAGTTAATCAATGAATGGCATAAATTGTTTGTGTTTTATAGCATTTTCTTTCTTCTCTGACTTCTGTTGGAAAGGAAAACTTTTTTTTTTATAATGGAGACAATAGCAAAATGTTATATTAAACTCATAACATTTTCCAGTGACAAGAGAAGACAGAGGTTATGGTTTTTACCTGTCTTATCCATTTACTCTGCTTTTTGCTATGTAACTACTAGAATCTTGGAATCTTACTGAATATCTCCAGTCACACTTAGAGAGTTATTGACATAAATAGAGATTAGAACAAGTGTTTAGGAAAACTAGTAGTCAAACTTCTGTGACTTGCCTGCCTTCTGTCTTTTGCAAGAACATACTGGGCCACACCATCAAAACCAGCGCCCAGTTTCCAGCAGGAGGGTATCTGGTAAAAACTGCAGCAAAAGATCTGACCAAAGAGATAAGCTTGAGTTTTACAGATACTATGGGTACTTATACAGGATTGAAAAAGTCGACTCCTCCACCAGAGAAGAGGACTAAGCACTGCTTTTGCTGGCATCCCAAACCCTAAGTGCCTGCTAGCTCACATCATGGATGATGCGGTGGGATGAGCAGCTGCTGGCACACCAGGAATGTAGCAGCCCAAGTTTCACAGTCCACACCTGGTCCCAGATTAGTTTCAGTTTGATATGCCTTACATCTGAAGTATTGCCAAATGCATCAAGAATTGGCTGAAGGGAGAAGTATTGTCTCTGATACCTACTATCAGAGGGATATATACAGGTAGTCAAGCACTTTTTCCTGAAAGAGAACCTGTTTAACTGTCCTGCCTCTTTCCACAAGGACTCATGAAGAGGATGCTGAAAGGGTGCAGGACATAGCAGTACTCTGCCAGCCTGAACCACAGCCTCGATCGATACTGTGATGGCCCCTGACCATTTGAATGCCCTTGTGGAGGTCTGTAATGGTTTATACCATAAGTCACTTATACGTAGGTATATATGGAGTTGTGCAGGGGAGAAGTCTCTCTAACCCAAATATGTTGCTGAGATTTTGGATATTCCCTTTACCTATATTAGGATAAACTCAGAACCTCATAGAAAAAATAAAAGTAGCAAATAACTCTAAAACAGGCTAATATTCAATACACTTTTAGACAGGTTAGAGAACTGAGTAAAACACAGTTCATGCCACTGTGGACTTTTTGCTTGTGCTTAAATGGGCTGTTGAAATTAAGGAATTGCCAGGTAATGTCTGAATTCATTATAGACTGTAACATAAAAAGCTGATTGGATGGATAAATCAGAGCAGCTTCTTAATTAAAGGGATATAAAAAAGGAAGAGTTGGACTGGAAAATCTTTAGCCTTCCTGGAATTGGGCTTTAGTTACTTTTTCTATGTTCGTGACTATTAAGCTCTTTTTTGAAAAGATAATTTTTTTTAGAGATCAAAAACTGTATTCATGAAGTGCTTTTGGTAGAAAAAGGAGACTAGGAAGACAGAGTGTGTAAATGAACTATGTCCATGCATAATATTCATAGTATGGGAATGGTTACTTAAGTACAGGAGTGACTGCTTAACTAGCTATGGTTTTAGAGATATTTAATTAATCAGTTGTTATAAATACACAGAAGAAATGGGAATTGCCTCAGACGAAGCAGAAGTGTAATGTGAGGCCAGGAATAATGATTTAATCTGATTTAACATTAGCACTGATTTTGGAATTCCACACAGTGATTTTTCCATGATGTCAAATAACATAGAAAATTACCCTGCTTTAGAAAAAGCACTTTGCCTTGAAAGAAGTAGAGGTGAGGGGAGAATTTAAACAGTCCCTTGCTAAATTGATACGGTCATTTACTTGTCTCAGCCACCAAAATGCGAGTGCTTATTTCCATTTTGAAGTTTATTGATTTTAACTGTCAGTGGCTTGATTTTGCTGTTATCTCCTTCACACTGTGGAGTTATAGGACACTGTGGAAGAGATACAGATGCCTAAACATAGAAGTCTAGCATTTAGGGTATTCAATGTGACTTCTACTTGCTGCTCCAGACCAGCTCATGTCTCCTAGAGGACCTATGTCATATCTGCCACAAGGATATCTCAGATATTATAAAGCATCTCCAATTGCACTAGGCTTAAGCAACTGAAAGAAACCATTTATCAGGCAGCTGAAGACCATCCTGTTCCTCAGAACCTTTTTGTACCTCCAACTGTCTATAACTGTTATAATTAAAGCTTGCTTTTCACCAAGCGTGGCCATAAGCTGCTGTTCAGGAATAGATGAGCTCATACCTCTCGAAGTCCTTGTGCATTTCCTTCAAGGAAAATTCTACTCTGAACTGTAATGACAAGCTTATTGCAAACAGAGTAGAAGAAATCTCATTTCCATTCCAGCAAAGGGAGGAACTAAATCAGTTCTTATTTCATATACAGATTATGAAAAGTGGATGTTCAAGTGACTCCAGATCAAAAAGATTAATTTTATCTTTGTGGAAGTGATGATATGAGGAGGTGGCATATGGTGTGGGCTAAATCCAAAGCAAAAGATTAAACAGTGCCAAAAAATGGTCTTGGACATCGGTGCTTGGTTGTTCATGCCATTACAATGTTCACACTGTCTGTGGCATGACTTTAGTGTCTGCAAGCTGCAACTGTCTCAAACAGCTCACAGACATGTTTTAGGAGGTAGGAAGGGCCAATGACCACTCCCAATAGGCTACCTAGTTTTAGAGATTAAGAGAGTCTAGTAGTAAAGAATTGGCTTTCTTTCCCATGTGCTTCAATGTCTGAGGCTATTTCTTGGCATTTTGAATTTACTATCATAATTTTTGAGACTCAGATTTCTCTCTAACTCGTATGGGTTTCTGAAGTAAAGAAATTACTGGGGGATCCTTCCAGAGCAGAGGCTGACCCTGAAATATGCTGTGTCCTTCATTGTTTCAGTACCCAATCCATGTCACTGAGATGACGAACTCACACTAGGGCAGATGCAGAGCATGCCTGTGGGATGAGGGGAGATCGAGACCATACCTGATAAAAGGGGACCACAGCAGCTCTGATCCTAAGTGTTAAGAAACCAAGGTTGGTGAATGGCAATAATCATCAGGGAAGGAAGAATGCTATCTAAGCTGAAAGACAAAGTGCGCAAAGCCAAATGGCCAAATGACTTTTGCTAATATGAGGATGAAAATTAGAAGGTGGTTTTTTTGGTTTTGTTCTTTGGTTTTTTTTTGTTTTTTGTTTGCTTTTTTTAATATTTGCACAATGAAATTCTGGAACAGCCTTTAAGACTGCCTAAGGTGCTGCTACACTGAGGGAACTGAAACTCAAAACACGGAAAAGTCCTTCTCGTCATCAGCCCTTATGGAACCATCTTTTGGCCATTGTTTGATGGTGAGTTAGGGAGGGTTGTGAGTGCTGCTTGCAGCAAAGCTACTGCAGAGCAAGGCTCCTTCCATGAGCATATCACCTCTTAGCAGCCAAAATTTGTTCCTGTGTAAAAACAAATTGAGACTTTCTGTGAGCAAGGAATCAGCATGTAGCAATTTACATTTTCATCAACAAGGAGGTGTTTCATCCTTTAACTTATGCCACATTGCTGTATTATAAAGGGGCTTGTTGTGTATAGATAGCATTAGGCTGTGATGCTGCTTAAAGAAGAAATGTTATCCTGTTTTTGAATTACAAAGCCATTCAGATTCCTTTTCAACTGATAAACCCAGTGTCATTTAATTTAGCAGTTGCTCACATTAGAAGAATAAAGAGATGGTGAATAGCCATAAGATGAATATCCTTCAATTATTTTTTATTGTTTCTGAGAAAGTTTTATTTGGCTTTTTACATATGGAACATGATTGAAAGAATTAACCAGGGGAAACAAAGTATTATTGTTGGTTAATATTGTTGCTATTTGTATTACAACAACACATAAAGGAACAAAGTGATCAGGGCTTCATTTTGCTAAGATCACTGTAAAGGACTTGCAGTCTAAGTAGGCAAAATGCACTCATGGTGGTTGAATTTGAATAGAGGACAGGCTACTGAGGCACAGAACTGAACTCCTAAATGGGATTTGGGGTATAACCTTTCCTGCTTCAAGAGAGATTTAATCACCTTCCCTCTGTCAAAACAAAGGAAAAGTTATAAATTTTATTTAACAAGAAATATGTGAGCTCTCAGCACTGAATACAGTTCTTACCCAAATTATTACTCTATCAGCCAGCAGTACCTTAGATGTTCATTTGTGTTTCTTCATTGATAACTGGTTTTGTGTAATTTATTAATGGACTGATCCCCTCTGTCTGTTGATCTTTTTTAATATTTCTTAAGTATATGGCCAGGCCTAAGCTATAGTAACTCCAAACATGATGCAAACAACATCAAAACCCATGCTGTATTTAACTTCTTATTTTACATTAAATACACAAAAGCAAGAAGCCTACCATGGCCCCATTGTACATACAGGATTTTTTCTATACACTTTGGCGCTTTCAGTTTCAAGGGCAGAGACTGATCTTGCAGAGCTGGGAAATGACACAGGGCACACATGGAATCAGTGTCAAAGCTAAATAGTGTCAAAGCTCAGGTCTTTTAGCCACTAGTCAAGTGCT